>NC_137046.1:47500-137500 GCF_032717465.1 Coenobita brevimanus | reverse complement strand
CCACATGGCGAGGTGCGGGTAAAATGGAGGAGGCATAGACCCCAAGAGGATAAGCTTTATTTCGTAACACCTCTACCTTGGCCACTTATTCCGCACTCCACACCTCAGTACCTATATGCATGTTACTGATGTAAACTGTATTAAAACCATATAATTACTAAACAAGACAATGCTGAGGTGTTATAGCCAGAATAAATCGCTAAAGGATGGGTGTTACGAAGCCTATTTGATTGACTGATGGCCCAGGATGTCTGTCTTGCAAGGTTTATTTCACGAAGCTCGGTGCCAGAAAAAGACAATACTGTGGCTGTACATCCTGGCCACAGCACTTCTTCGTGACTAGCATCATATTTTACTACTGACTTACTGTTATAACTTAGCGCTCAATGTGGACAGTGGCAATTTTAGGCCAAGTCTGAGTAGAAGGAGTGTATATAATTTTTATTATTATTATTATTACGGTATTATTATTATTATTATTATTATTATCATTACGGTATTATTATTATTACGGTATTATTATTATTATTATTATTATTATTCCTGCACCTCCAGACAATCTGACTCAGCTTGATGTGACAAGACCGAATTCTATGGGGAAAACACGAGATTCCGCAACACCTGCTCCTAAACGATTTATTTTCCCTATTCAACCTTATTTATCCTTCACATCACTAACATCGACAGTTTTCATCAATAACATAAACAGGGAGACTGAGGTGTGTGTGTGTGTGTGTGTGTGTGTGTGTGTGTGTGTGTGTGTGTGTGTGTGTGTGTGTGTGTGTGTGTGTGTGTGTGTGTGTGTGTGTGTGTGTGTGTACAGAATGAATCGCCAAGGTAGAGGTGTCAAGAAATTAATGTTGGAATAAGACAGTCTGCGTTGCCATGGAGACCACCTCTCCTTGCTGGTATGAGAGAGAGAGATAGAGAGAGAACGCCCCCCTCATCCTGTCCCCTTGGTGACCCACATAAAAATGAGAGAGAGAGAGAGAGAGAGCGTGTCCTTCCTCGGTGGGTCACATAAAACTGGCGGTATTTCCACCAACGTAGCATCCATGGCTGTGTCTTTGATACAGGCGGGTGGCTACAAGTGTACTACTATCTATCTATAGCCCGACGCCCTAATCCCGCAAAGGGTGGCCGCAGACAAAACGCCACCAAGTCGCTCTGTAACCCACCATTTGACTACCCTCCCTCCAACTCACTCCCCCCTCCCTTACATAGCTCTCAACTCCCTCCCTCCACCTCATCCTCGGTCTTCCCCTCCCTCCACTTCACCTACATACACCCTTTTAGTCAGTCTTTCATTCTCCGTTCTCTCCACATGTCCAAACCATCTCAACTCCATCCCTCCACCTCATCCTCGGTCTCCCCCTCCCTCTCCCTCCCTCCACTTCACCTACATACACCCTTTTAGTCAGTCTTTCATTCTCCATTCTCTCCACATGTCCAAACCACCTCAGTGTATTTCTCCTAATTATATTACAACACTGCCATTGTTTATATATCGCGTGTGTACCTGAACAACATTATACAAGGCAAAAATAATACTCTGTCAGTGGTGCCAAGTTATACAACAATACCAGCAGCCCACGTTCGTCTAAAAGCAAACTGTACTCTCTCTCTCTCTCACACACACACACACACACACACACACACACACACACACACACACACACACACACACACACACACACACACACACACTGTCTGTTTTCAAGTCTGCAGTAAATTAAGGCCTGATACTGTCTTAGTAATACGTCAACTATTTAATTCTTATGTTATTGTCTTTACCACATGGCTACTGGTGTGGTAAATGTGGTACACTGATCCACCCATAATACACTGTGTGTGTGTGAGAGAGAGAGAGAGGCATTTCTCACCATATACACGTTGCTGTAGCAGTGACTTATAATACGTACAATTGTGTGTTGTATTTATCACTGTAATATTCACTCTTAGTTCCGTTGTGAAGGGTTTGGTAACGTTGTGAATAGCGATCAAAATATTACGTCACAGAATCCTATACGGGACTAAGGCCTGGGATGATTTATAACTATGGCCCGTGGCTGTTGTGAGAGCGTCAGGCTGGCATTTATAAAGGATCCTAACTAATCTACAGCATAAACTCAACGCCATAAGTTATCTAGTATGACAGGTGGTTTGTTTGTCATATTTTGTCACTGTAATATTGACTAATTAGTTTGTAAAGTGTTTGTTAGTTGCCTGAGTGATGCTAAGCGTCTATACAGGCAGTTATATACACAGTTTATGTTTAGAACAGTTTATAAATACAGCACAGGTTTTGGCTGAACTAAATCAGCGGGTTTGCCTAATGTGCTGTTAGTGTAGATGGGTTGTCTGTTTTAATCACACTACATAACTACCCAATAAATTGCCTCCTTCCTGCATACATAATTAACAGTAATAGCACAGAAATAAATCAAGGCAGCTAAAATACTATTACCATTAAAACAGTAAGTTGCATTGCTTGGTGGTGCTGTAGTAAAGACTGTCAGGTTTGGATACCAAGAACAGAAACAGCAGGTATAAGTTGACCTGAGCCTTTCCAATCACTTGACCTGGTATATTTTGTAC
Organism: Coenobita brevimanus; assembly: GCF_032717465.1. NCBI lineage: Eukaryota > Metazoa > Arthropoda > Malacostraca > Decapoda > Coenobitidae > Coenobita > Coenobita brevimanus. The sequence goes on along the minus strand of NC_137046.1, from coordinate 134,902 downwards.
AGTCAAACTTAGCCTGACATCTGGCCTGTCTTGTCCTACCCTAACAAATGTTCTGTTCTCACACAGCATCAGTCTTGGCCTATCCTCTCCTATTTTCCCTTTCTGCACTACACCCTCCTTTCATCCACCACACCAACCACTTCACACCAACCATGCTTCGAACCTGCCAGTGCTCCAGCATTTTCCTAAATACTGGGGTTTAATTTACCCAACTGATGGTGCAATTAATGTTGTTACATGGCATGTGTTCACTTGGGTTCAGCCAGACAGCAGCATCAATGATAACTGCAGCTTAAACACACATTACCTGACGTGAAGGAAGCGGTTCAACCCAAACCTTGAACCTTTTCCAGCACAGACTGACACACAACAGTTGCCACATCAGCACTGCATTACCTGTTGACCAGCTGTGGATTTTACCACCAGGATAATAAGAAAATAAAGGAGATATACCATAGGAAATAGTGTTACTTGTAATATTAACACCATACAAACCATCACTTTATTACAAACTAGGAAGTAAAGCTGTTTTTATTTGTCTTAAGAGTGTAACTGGGATGTTACGTTTCCTCCTTATATTTGGCCTAAATAATGTTGTTCAGGTACACAGGCGATACATAAGTGATCCAGTGTTGTAATAACCATATACACACCCGCCTGTACCAAAAACACACAGCTGGCAGGTGAACTCAGTGAAATATCGCCATTTTTATGCTGGTCACCGAGGAGTGAGGATGATAGCGACGTCTCTCTCTCTCTCTCTGTTAGCCAGTAAGATGAAGTTGACGGGAAAGCAAATATCTCCATGGCAACGCAGACTCCCGGTCTTATTGCAACTGACACTGGAGAATTCCTAACACATCTTGCTTACCGATTTATTCTGCATATTAGACCTAGTTAATGAGTTTGGAAGTTAGTGTATGAAACGAAATATAAAACTACAAACAGCAAAGACTAAAGTTACGGTCTTTGAGAGGAATGAAGTCAGTGATGCTATACTCACCCTACACTAACTTGGCCCGAAACTGCCATCACTCTAATTTGAATGCTGAGTTGTAGCCAGAGATTAACACTAGTATATGATGCCAGTCACGAATAAGTGCTATGGAATGGCTGAAGAGACACAGTATAATGCCAGTCACGAATAAGTACTATGGAATGGCTGAAGAGACACAGTATAATGCCAGTCACGAATAAGTGCTATGGAATGGCTGAAGAGACACAGTATAATGCCAGTCACGAATAAGTGCTATGGAATGGCTGAAGAGACACAGTATAATGCCAGTCACGAATAAGTGCTATGGAATGGCTGAAGAGAACACAGGCTGCACCTAAAAATGCCGTCTCTCCATCAGGAATGCCAGGCTGTAATAATTATAGTTCCCCACTAGACTATGATGCTAGTCACGAAGAAGTGCTACGAAAGGGATGTAGGGCCACAGCAGTCTTTCTCTGCCACTAAGCTATGTGAAACAAGCTACAAGATAACCAACACCTGGGCTAAGTTAAGGTGCAACAATGTCAGGAAGTTAGTCACGAAGAAGTGCTATGAGTACAGCCACAGCATTGTCTTTTCCTGCCAATCAGCTGTGTGAAATAAGCTGTACAACGACGACAATTTGGTCCACGTTAAGGTGACAGAACTATAGGCCATGTGTTATTCTGTGCACCAGGCCAACCATCTCAGAGTACATGAACAGAAAAGTATTGACGCAGGAGACAAACTGATTGCATTGCTGCTGAATCATGTATGTATATATGTATGTATGTGTGTATGTATGTATGAATGTACAGTATGTATGTATGTACGATGTAGGTGTATGTATGTATGTACGATGTATGTATATGTATGAATGCACTGTATGTGTGTGTATGTATGTACAGTGTGTGTGTGTGCATGTATCTGTATTTATGTACGTATGTACTGTATGTACAGTATGTATGTATGTATGTATGTAATGTATATATGTATGTAATGTATATGTGTATGTATGTATATGTGTATCTATGTATATGTGTATGTATGTATGTTCTGTGTGTGTGCATGTATTTGTATGTATGTATGTAAAGTACGTATGTGTATGTATGTACAGTGTGTGAATGTACAGTATATATATGTATGTATATATGTATGTGTGTGTGTATGTATGTATGTACTGTATGTAGATGTCCACTACCAGCACTACACCATGTCTTCTATATCTTTGTATTATGGTAGTCACACACACACACACAGCCACCTGCCACGTGAAATAAGCTGCCAAAGGACAACATTTTGCACCAAGTTAAGGTGCACCAACTACAGTCATCTTTCACGGGGATTATTTAGGGCAGCTTTCTCTTTGCCTGTCACCTGAGACACTGTACTACTGAGCAACACATCAAACCTTTACCCACACCACCTTTACCACCCACACCACCTTTACCCACACCACCTTTACCACCCACACCACCTTCACCCACACCACCTTTACCACCCACACCACCTTTACCCACACCACCTTTACCACCCACACCACCTTTACCACCCACACCACCTTACCCACACCACCTTTACCACCCACACCACCTTTACCCACACCACCTTTACCACCCACACCACCTTTACCACCCACACCACCTTTACCCACACCACCTTTACCACCCACACCACCTTTACCACCCACACCACCTTTACCACCCACACCACCTTTACCACCCACACCACCTTACCCACACCACCTTTACCACCCACACCACCTTTACCACCCACACCACCTTTACCCACACCACCTTTACCACCCACACCACCTTTACCCACACCACGTTGGTTTATTGTTGGAGGGACACAGGGCCAGAGTGAGAAAGAGAGAGAGAGAGAGAGAGAGAGAGAGCAGTTAAAATTAGTTATCTGAGAGGAGCATGTGCAGTTACATGGAGAGACATGCTGACAAATGAAGAAGGAGCGTTGTGGTGTGGATGTGGATGTAATAGGAAGCGTTAGGAGAAACACTCTGAGGTGGTTTGGCCATGTGGAGAGGATGGGGAGCGAGAGACTAACGAGTGTGAATGAGGTGGAGGCCGAGGATGAGATGGAGGGATGGAGTGGAGAGGCATTTAAGAGAGTGGGATGTGAGCTGGGAGGAAGGCAGTGAAATGGCGAGGGACAGGGCGACATGGAGGCGACTTGTTTGTGGCCACCCCTTACGGGAATAAGGCGTCTGACAATAGATAGACAGATAGATAGACAGACGTTATTCTAATCTGATAATGATCCCCATCCCATTTCAGCTGGGTTGATAGCCAAGTGTAGTCAGTTTGGGGGGGGGGGGTTGATCTGACTAGTATCCAAGGAGATTCACATTACCCATAACTAAGGCTCATCGAATTTCACGTAACCACGACCTAATATTCAGGTGGGGGATTGATTTGACTAGTAACCAAGGAGACTCACTCCTACCTTAAGGCTCATCAAATTTCATGTAACCATAACTTAGTATTCAGGGTGTGGACTGATCTGACTAGTAACCAAGGAGACTCATTCTTACCTTAAGGCTCATTGAATTTCATGTAACCACGACTTAGTATTCAAGTTGTGGAGGGTTGATCTGACTAGTAACCAAGGAGACTCATTCGAATTACACGTAACACAACTAAGTATTTGGGCTATGACTGAGTAAATAATAATAATAATAATAATAATAATAATAACAATAATAATAATAAATACTGCACGACACATTAACTGTATGAAAATCAGCTTATGCTATACTACAACCATCATGCTAACTATCCTACTTAGCGATAGGATGAGGCAGCACCACAAACATTTATGCCAGATTCAAACAGCCAGGGGGAACAAGACGTCGCCGATGATGATGATGATGATGGAGGAGGAGGAGGAGGAGGAGATGATGATGATGACGATACTGGTGGTGGTGATGGTGGTGGTGGTGGAGGCGGTAATAATAATGATGGTGATATTTAAACAGAAATCGTGCTAGTAGAAATATCCGGTATTGTGTTGCCCAATAAACAACAGGCTTAATTATACTGTGAACTGGTGCCCATGGTAACAATTGGACCTGCCATCGTCACTTGTCCATCAATTACATCTCTTAACCATACTGTAGCTTCTTCTTCTTCTACTCTCTAACTCACGGCCATTCTCTCTCTCTCTCTCTCTCTCTCTCTCTCTAAATCATAGGCTATCTCTTAACCATGCTGCAGTTTCTTCTTCTACTCTCTCTAACTCATGGGCACTCCCAATCACACTCTCTCTCCAAATCACATTTCTTAACCACACTGCAGTTTCCTCTTATACTATTTCTAACTCATGGCCGCTTTCACTCACTCACTCTAACTCATATTTCTTATCCATACTGCAGTTTCTTCTTCACTCTAACTCATGGCCCTCTCCCTCTCTCACAATCACATCTCTTAACCATGCTGCAGTTTCTTTTACTCTCCAACTCCCCCTCTCCCAACCCTGGGGTCGCCAAGCCCTCAAAATATCAAACATGTTCAATTCCTGATTCTGAGATGTTTGCAGCATATATTCACATATTGGCTGAGGATTTTGGAGATCGTGTTATATCTATCTATCTATCTATATACCTAGGCTGCTTCCCCCAAGGAAAGGGAGGTAGCCGAGACAGGACGACACACTCCCCATTTACTCATCCATTCAAACACATTCATTCGCATCTTAGCCCCAAAGGGAAGAACGGACAGATCCTCACCGCATCACACTGCACAAGGGTCAACTGCGCAATGCAATCAGTGACATCCGCAGCAGGGCCCGACAGCAGAACTGGTTTACCCCTGCCACATCATAACAGACCCATCCCCTTACCCGCACCTGACCTGACTAGCTGATCAGACCAAATGCGGGAGAATATCCCCTCAGGGCTGCGTCATCACTTATTCATTCACAACTTCTCTCCATTTATTTCTGTCACGCACAGCCACTCTTCCTTGCTCAACAGACATCCCTCTCGCATCCAGCGCTCTCTTCACACTGTCCATCCATCCTATTCGTGGTCTTCCTCTCAGCCTTACACCTCTCACATCAGATCTAGTTATCTTTTTTGCCAATCGCTCATTATCCATTCTCTCCATATGCCCAAACCATCGCAACACCCTCTGCTCAACTCTACCAGCCATCTCCCGAACAACTCCAGTTCTCCTTCGCACTTCATCATTTCGCACCCGATCCATACGCGTCACTCCACACACACTCCTCAGACACCTCATCTCCATTACATTCAAACTTTTCCTCTCTGCTACACCCATATTCCATGTTTCAGCCCCATACAATGCAGTCGGTACCACAACACCCTCATACAGCCATCTCTTTACATCCATTCTAAGCGAACGACATTTAAACACTTTTTTCATTCCTCCCAGCACCTTTCCTACTTCATGTATTCTAAACTTCACTTCTGCATCTATTCTTCCATCCACAGCAACATGTGACCCTAGATATTTAAAACACTCTACCTCCTCAAGCAACTCACCATTCAAAACTATATTCATCCCCCTACCATCTACCAACCTCGTACACTTCATCACTTTACTCTTATTCTCATTTACTTTCAATTTCCTCCTTTCACACACCCTTCCAAACTCCTCTACCAACTGTCTCAATCTCTCCTCTGAATCAGCCACCAGTGCAGTATCATCTGCAAACAGCAGCTGCTTCAGATTCCACTCTCCACCATCAACATTCACCAGACTCAGACCTCCACTAAAACTCTTGCATTCACCTCCCTCGTGTTATATACTGCTGATAAAAGTCCTGGCTCAGACTGAACGTGGACGGTTCACGTTTGCAGGACACAAGATGTTATTCACGTACCAAACGCGTACGGCACTCAGGAATACCAACATTGAATATACATTCTTATAATTATATATAAATAAATATATACATAAATATATAAACATAAATCAACAATTACGTTTATATATTTTTCTTTACTACGAATTCCGCCACAAGTCTACGGATTTTCCGCTGATGTTTTTACTAACACGCTGTATGGCTGTGGGCGGAGGCACGTCTCATACAGGCCACCACTCCAGCTGTACGGTCGTAACGGCAAACACTCTTTACCAACTTGTAAATATGAGAAAGAAACTATTTCACTTGCCGACGAAATATTGCACCAAAGTATGTCAGTGAAAGGCACAGTTCACTATACTTAGAGAGCGAGGGGGACAAGGAAAGAGGAGAAGGAGGGGGGCAAGGGAAGAGGAGGAGGGGAAGGGGGCACTTTCCTTGCCCCCTCCCCCTCCTACTCTTTCCTTGTCCCCCTCCCCATCCTCTTTACTCCTCCCCCTCCCTTTTCCTTGTCCTCCTTTCCTCCTCTTTCTTGCCTCCTCCCCCTCCTTTTTCTTTGACCCCTCCCCCTGCTCCTCTTTCCTTGTCCCCTCCCCTCCTCCTTTTTACTCCTCCCCCTTCTTTTTCCTTGTCCCTCCCTTCCCCCTCTTTTTTCTTTGTCCCCTTCCCCTCCTCCTCTTTCCTTGCCCCCTTTCCTCTTTACTTCTCCCCCTCCTCTTTCCTTGGCCCTCTCCCCTCCTCCTCTTTCCTTGGCCCTCTCCCCTCCTCCTCTTTCCTTGGCCCTCTCCCCTCCTCCTCTTTCCTTGCCCCCTTTCCTCTTTACTTCTCCCCCTCCTCTTTCCTTGGCCCCCTCCCGTCCTCTTCTTTCCTTGGCCCCCTCCCCTCCTTCATTTTCCTTGGCCCCCTCCCCTCCTTCATTTTCCTTGGCCCCCTCCCCTCCTTCATTTTCCTTGGCCCCCTCCCCTCCTTCATTTTCCTTGGCCCCCTCCCCTCCTTCATTTTCCTTGGCCTCCTCCCCTCCTTCATTTTCCTTGGCCTCCTCCCCTCCTTCATTTTCCTTGGCCTCCTCCCCTCCTTCATTTTCCTTGGCCTCCTACCCTCCTTCATTTTCCTTGGCTCCTTCCCCTCCTCTTTCCTTGGCCCCCTCCCCCTCTTCCCTCCTGGTGGACGGTACCAAACAGCATCTTTTGTCTGATTTATTATTAAGCAAGTATATATTTCATTTCAGATTCTTCAGTGATGTCCAGAAAGCGGGTGTACAAAGAAGAATTCCTTGACATTGGGTTTACGCTTCTCATCGATCGTGGGGTCGAAAAACCTCAATGTATTAGATGTGGGGAAGTGCTCAGCCATGAGTCGCTTAAAGAAAACAAGCTCCAGCGCCATCTCCACGGAAAACACCCGACGCTGCGGGGAAAGACCGCCAGTATTTGAAGAGGAAAGAACAACTGCAGCGTCAGAGGTTAGACACCCCTATGAACACAGGAGTGTATTCTGTTCGACGAGCAACAAATGCATCCTATCTGGCTGCAAAAAGAATTGCTAAGTGTAAACAGCCACATACAACTGAGGAAAAGTTAGTGAAGCCAGCAGTCCTTGATGTGGTTTGTACCATTTTCGGAGATGATGCGGTGAAAAAAAAAAAAAAAAAAAAAAAAAAAACTTCCATTGTCAGACACGGATTCAAGAGATGTCGGAAGACATCAAAGAACAGGTAGTGGCTGCCATCAAGGACAGCGGAAACTTCAGCTTGCAGTTGGATGAGTCAACTGACGTCAGTGACGATGCACAGCTCTTGGTATATGTGCGGTACCAAGGAAAGAATGACATGTAAGAGAAATTCCTGTTCTGTACACGACTGGAGACGACAACAACAGGTGAAGATCTGTTCAAGTTGGTTGACAGCTTCATCAAGAAAGAAGGCCTCAGCTGGGATCAGTGCTTCAGTGTGTGCACGGATGGTGCACCTGCAATGCTAGGGGCACATCAGGGTTTCACCGCTAGGGTAAAACAAGTCAACACCGCAGTGATAATGACTCATTGTCTGCTTCACCGGGAAAACCTTGCCTCCCGGAAACTGTCACTTGAGCTTAACTCTGTGATAAAAGATGTGATTCAAATAGTGAATTTTATTAAACCATCAGCTCTGAATTCCAGGCTGTTCAGTCAGATGTGCTCTGACATGGGGTGGGAATATGAAAACCTGCTTTACTACTCTTGTGTCAGGTGGCTGTCCCGAGGGAAAGTGCTCCAGAGAGTGTTTGAAATGCGTGCAGAGGTTGAAATCTTCTTGAACGAGAAGAAACATGCATTGGCATCAAGGTTTACAGAACCAAGGTGGTTGCTTAAACTGGCATAATCAACAGACATATTTACAGTGTTAAATCTGCTGAATATATCCACGCAAGGAACAGAAACAACTCATCTCTTTGTGTCAGAAAAGCTCAAGGCATTCAAGGCGAAACTGAGGTCGTGGAAGGGAAAGACTGAGCGGGAGAAACTGCATCCTTTCCACTTTCGAACCTTTTTCAGGAAGATGAAGACGTCACGCTTGTGGACGAACAAAGTGTATTGATGAGCACCTTGAGAAGCTGAGTGAGGAGTTTGACATATATTCCGGATGAAGAGTTGCATGAGAAATACAAATGGGTGCCAGACCCTTCGATGTCCACGTCGAAGACCTCTCAGAAGAAGAGTCTTCCATCCCAAATCTGCAAGAGGAGCTCATCGAGGTGCAACGTGATGAAACAGTCACTAGCAGTGTTCTGGACTACTGTGAAGGAGAAACCAGTCCTCGGCAGTGAGGCTGTGAAAGTGCTGCTGCCGTTCGTTACAACCTATTTGTGCGGATCAGGGTTTGCATATCTGGCTGCCATCAAAACGAAAAGCAGAAATTGGTTGCAACCTGAACATGATTTGAGGGTAGCACTTTCTACGACTGAGCCGCGAATGGAAATGCTTACCAGCGAGATTCAGGCCCAAGGCCCCCATTAAAATCAATTTCAGTTGATTATAAAAAAAAAAAAAAAAAAAAAAAATTAGTTTGTCTTTGTGGAATGTGACAAAATATTGTTTCATAAGTGGATGTTTTGGTTCAAATGAAGCCTTTAAATTTCTATAACTAAAATAACATTTAATGATGTTAATTTTGTCTTTTTCAACCTTACAGTACCTCTCTTACACGGCTATTAATTACACTTGCCCTGTACTGTTACAGCGTACAACCAGTAATATACAATAAAACATTACATACAGTGTATAAAACCAGTGGGTCGCGGTCATGGCTACATGTGCAGGATTGGGGTCGCCTGGAAAAAAGGTTGCCAACCACTGCTCTAACTCATGGCCATTCTCACTCACTCTCTCTAAATAATATCTCTTAATTATACTGCAGTTTCTTCTGCTCTAACTCATGGCCATTCTCACTCTCTCTAAATAATATCTCTTAATTATACTGCAGTTTCTTCTGCTCTAACTCATGGCCATTCTCACTCACTCTAAATAATATCTCTTAATTATACTGCAGTTTCTTCTGCTCTAACTCATGGCCATTCTCACTCACTCTAAATAATATCTCTTAATTATACGGCAGTTTCTTCTTCTGCTCTAACTCATGGGCATTCTCACTCACTCTCTCTCTAAATAATATCTCTTAATTATACGGAAGTTTGTTCTTCTGCTCTAACTCATGGGCACTCTCACTCACTCTCTCTAAATCACATCTCTTAACCATGCTGCAGTTTCTTCTCCTACTCTCTCTCTCTAACCCATGGGCAGCCACTTACATCACTGCAACCCACCCAACCATCATGACTTGCGAGTATTATCAAGAGGATGGACAGGAGAGTGAGCGACAGACTAACGAGGAGAGTGTATGTGAGTGAGGTGGAGGCCAAGGATGAGATGGAGGGATGGAATGGAGAGGTATATGAGATGGCGATGCGAGTTGGGAGCAGGGAAGCGAAATGGCGGACACGGTGACATGGAGGCGATTTGATTGTGGCCATCCCTTGCGTGATGAAAGCGTCTGGCGATAGATGGATAGATGGAAAAAAAACGACAAAATGCAAAGACCTATTTTAGCGCTATTACATAATAATAAAATGTCCAATATATACAGTAGAGCTTCCAAAAAAAAAAGTAAAAAGTCTATTACAAAGGCAATGCTCACCGTAAGCATCAGGTGGTTGCCATGGTAACGAGTCGTCCATCTGGCCTTCTCCACCCATCACGTTTGGCCACTATTCTGCACCAAACTGCTGTACACAACCACCATGCCACCTGGGGACAAATAGCATGTTAGAATAAGGTGGAACTGAATTCAATACTGGATTCCTAGCGCCTGTCAAACACCATATGGCACTAATTCACAGCCAAGACACATGATAAGCAAAGGAACAAACTACTAGAGAGAAGACAGTAAGAGAAGGAATAATGACTGAAAGTTGTTGACTAATTACACAAGGTTCTCACTGTGTCAGTCAGTCTAGTAGAAGAAAAAAATAATAAGTACTGTAAATTAGAGAAAACTGGTGATTGTAGAGAGCAGTAGTAGTAGTAGTAATAATAGTGGCGGCAGTAGTACCATAGTAGTAGTAGTACCATAGTAGTAGTGGTAGTACAAGTTAATAATAATGTAGCCCCAGGTTCATCTGACACGTCAAACCGGTGGACTGCTGGCTTAAGCTGTCCTGCCGTAGTCCACCCTCCACTTTTCGGGGGGCTGGGCAGCAGCTGGGGGTGTTATTTAACCATGCAGTGTAGCCGCCGATATATCAGTGCCACCACATGAAGGCGTCCCTCTCCACCACCAAAGCAAAGTGGCAAACCAGCTTTACTGTTAAAAATGGAACTTTACTGGGCTTTTTTCTGTAAATTATTGAAACCATAACCCCTTCAATCCAGTGACATCTATCTATCTATTTATCTATCTGTAGCTATCTATCTACCAGTTACCACATGACTTAATCCTGTAAGGGGTGGCCACAGACAAACTGCCTCCACGTTGTTCTGTCCTCTGCCATTTGACTTCCCTCCCTCCAACTCACACCCACTTCTCTCCTATATTTCTCCATTCCATTCATCCATCTCATTCTTGGTCTCCCCCTTCACCTCACTCACATACTCTCCTAGTCAGTCTCTCATTGTCCATCGTGTCCACCTGGCCAACCTATGCTTCAGATATTCTTGCTGCCTCAGGTGTTTATATTCAGCTTAGGACAGACTTCAAACTAGCGAGGTTACATACAGTATAACCTTCTTTACTGCCTTTACTATACCCGGGTGCAGTGGTGGCTGCTGCCCACTACCATCCACTCACTTGATGTAGTGCTGCCTACAGTATAACCTTCTTTACTGCCTTTACTATACCCGGGTGCAGTGGTGGCTGCTGCCCACTACCATCCACTCACTTGATGTAGTGCTGCCTACAGTATAACCTTCTTTACTGCCTTTACTATACCCGGGTGCAGTGGTGGCTGCTGCCCACTACCATCCACTCACTTGATGTAGTGCTGCCTACAGTATAACCTTCTTTACTGCCTTTACTATACCCGGGTGCAGTGGTGGCTGCTGCCCACTACCATCCACTCACTTGATGTAGTGCTGCCTACAGTATAACCTTCTTTACTGCCTTTACTATACCCGGGTGCAGTGGTGGCTGCTGCCCACTACCATCCACTCACTTGATGTAGTGCTGCCTACAGTATAACCTTCTTTACTGCCTTTACTATACCCGGGTGCAGTGGTGGCTGCTGCCCACTACCATCCACTCACTTGATGTAGTGCTGCCTACAGTATAACCTTCTTTACTGCCTTTACTATACCCGGGTGCAGTGGTGGCTGCTGCCCACTACCATCCACTCACTTGATGTAGTGCTGCTTACAGTATAACCTTCTTTACTGCCTTTACTATACCCGGGTGCAGTGGTGGCTGCTGCCCACTACCATCCACTCACTTGATGTAGTGCTGCTTACAGTATAACCTTCTTTACTGCCTTTACTATACCCGGGTGCAGTGGTGGCTGCTGCCCACTACCATCCACTCACTTGATGTAGTGCTGCCTACAGTATAACCTTCTTTACTGCCTTTACTATACCCGGGTGCAGTGGTGGCTGCTGCCCACTACCATCCACTCACTTGATGTAGTGCTGCCTACTTCTTCCATCATTCATCATTCCTTTTCTGTGTCTGCCCCACTGTCATGCACTCACTTGATGTAGTGCTGCCTACCTCTTCATTCATCATTCCCTATTTGTGTCTGCCCCACTGTCATCCACTCACTTGATGTAGTGCTGCCTACCTCTTCCTTCACCTGTCAATCCCTTTTTGTGTCTGGCCTCTTCTCTTCCTGTTTCCCATCCTTCCTGTTGCTTTTTATTAAGCTTCTTTCCACTTCAGGTGGCTCTACACTGAGTGACAAGCCCTTTACTGTACAATGCTGGGTGGTAACCATAACACCAAACAGCAGGATGATGTGCAGCCTACTATAGTGTAACACTGGTAACCCATTACTGTACAATGCTGGGTGGTAACCATATAACAGGATGATGTGCAGCCTACTATAGCGTAACACTGGCAACTCTTTATTGTACAATGCTGGGTGGTAACCATAACACCAAACAGCAGGATGATGTGCAGCCTACTATGGCGTAACACTGGCAACCCTTTACTGTACAACGCTGGGTGGTAACCATAACATCAAACAGCAGGATGATGTGCTGCCTACTATGGCGTAACACTGGCAACCCTTTACAACGCTGGGTGGTAACCATATAACAGGATGATGTGCAGCCTACTGTGGCGTAACCATGGCAACCCTTTACTTTACAACGCTGGGTGGTAACCATATAACAGGATGATGTGCAGCCTACTGTGGCGTAACCACGGCAACCCTTTACTGTACAACGCTGGGTGGTAACCATAACACCAAACACCAAGATGATGTGCAGCCTACTATGGCATAACCATGGCAACCCTTTACTGTACAACGCTGGGTGGTAACCATATAACAGGATGATGTGCAGCCTATGGCGTAACCATATAACAGGATGATGTGCAGCCTATGGCGTAACCATATAACAGGATGATGTGCAGCCTACTGTGGCGTAACCATGGCAACCCTTTACTGTACAACGCTGGGTGGTAACCATAACACCAAACAGCAGGATGATGTGCAGCCTACTATGGCGTAACCATGGCAACCCTTTACTGTACAACGCTGGGTGGTAACCATATAACAGGATGATGTGCAGCCTACTATGGCGTAACCATGGCAACCCTTTACTGTACAACGCTGGGTGGTAACCATATAACAGGATGATGTGCAGCCTACTATGGCGTAACCATGGCAACCCTTTACAACGCTGGGTGGTAACCATATAACAGGATGATGTGCAGCCTACTATGGCGTAACCATGGCAACCCTTTACAACGCTGGGTGGTAACCATATAACAGGATGATGTGCAGCCTACTATGGCGTAACTATGGCAACACTACTGTACAACGCTGGGTGGTAACCATATAACAGGATGATGTGCAGCCTACTATGGCGTAACTATGGCAACACTACTGTACAACGCTGGGTGGTAACCATATAACAGGATGATGTGCAGCCTACTGTGGCGTAACCACGGCAACCCTTTACTGTACAACGCTGGGTGGTAACCATATAACAGGATGATGTGCAGCCTATGGTGTAACCATGGCAACCCTTTACTGTACAACGCTGGGTGGTAACCATAACACCAAACAGCAGGATGATGTGCAGCCTACTATGGCGTAACCATGACAACCCTTTACTGTACAACGCTGGGTGGTAACCATATAACAGGATGATGTGCAGCCTACTGTGGCGTAACCATGGCAACCTTTTACTGTACAACGCTGGGTGGTAACCATATAACAGGATGATGTGCAGCCTACTGTGGCGTAACCACGGCCACCCTTTAGTGTACAACGCTGGGTGGTAACCATATAACAGGATGATGTGCAGCCTACTGTGGCGTAACCATGGCAACCTTTTACTGTACAACGCTGGGTGGTAACCATAAAACAGGATGATGTGCATACCTATGGCGTAACCATGGCAACCCTTTACTGTACAACGCTGGGTGGTAACCATATAGCAGGGTGGTGTGCAGCCTATGGCGTAACTACGGCAATCCTTTACTGTAAAACGCTGGGTGGTAACCATATAACAGGGTGGTGTGCAGCCTATGGCGTAACCACGGCAACCCTTTACTGTAAAACGCAGGGTGGTAACCATATAACAGGATGAAGTGCAGCCTACTGTGGCGTAACCACGGCCACCCTTTAGTGTACAACGCTGGGTGGTAACCATAACACCAAACAGCAGGATGATGTGCAGCCTACTATGGCGTAACCATGGCAACCCTTCACTGTACAACGCTGGGTGGTAACCATATAACAGGATGATGTGCAGCCTACTATGGCGTAACCATGGCAACCCTTTACTGTACAACGCTGGGTGGTAACCATATAACAGGATGATGTGCAGCCTACTATAGCGTAACACTGGCAACTCTTTACTGTACAATGCTGGGTGGTAACCATAACACCAAACAGCAGCATGATGTGCAGCCTACTATGGCGTCCCTGTTACTGGATGCAGATGCAAATTCCGTCTGGCAACCCAACCTCCATACTCTTGCCCACACCTGGCAGTGGCAAGGTGCTGTCCACTGCAAGGAAACACTGGTTCACTGCAAGGCACGGACCTGCACGAGGAGCAGCTTGCTTGCGATTGATAGGTCTTCTCAACCAGACAGATTAGGGTTACTCAACAACTGTTCACGAGTAGTTTTAAACTGAATAAAGTTGTCCAGAGATACCAAGAACAAAATTTTAAATACATCACTGGATTGAAGGGGTTACAGCTGTCTTAAAGTACAGTACAGTGTGGTGTACACATGGCAAGAATAACACTGACAATGGCACTGGATTGAAGGGGTTACAGCTGTCTTAAAGTACAGTACACTGTGGTGTACACATGGCAAGAATAACACTGACAATGGCACTGGATTGAAGGGGTTACAGCTGTCTTAAAGTACAGTACACTGTGGTGTACACATGGCAAGAATAACACTGACAATGGCACTGGATTGAAGGGGTTACAGCTGTCTTAAAGTACAGTACACTGTGGTGTACACATGGCAAGAATAACACTGACAATGGCACTGGATTGAAGGGGTTAATACTGTCTTAAAGTACACAGTGGTGTACACATGGCAAAAATAACACTGACAATGTCACTGGATTCAAGAAGTTAACAACAAAGAAGACGGGAAAAAGGGCAACATATAACAAGGAATTAGTGTATTCTTCTCGCCTGACATCCATGTGACTTAACAACATTTGTTCTAACTTGCCAAGATTCCCAACCCTTTTCAGCTTGGTGATGGCCAGGTGTAGTCTTACAAGGGTGGATGGACTTAAACTGATACAAACATGGAGAGGCATTTTGTTTAACCATTTTGTAAGAATATAAGTGTTCGTGAAAGACCTACTTTGCCCCACAATAGCCTCATGCGGATGTACCACCAACTTTAAAACCCCCAGCTCCAGGGGTGAACGTCCTCTCAGAAGTTAATGGAAGTAACAAAATGAAAAAAACTGTATACTGTATATGTCTTATTTTTGCCATTCTCAACAGAGGTCAGAAAGACTTCAGCTTAACATACCAAGACAGTACTTAGGGACAAATTTTCGGTCTAAGTTGAATAAAATGACCTGGAGATGGCAAGAATAAACTAAGACATCATCGGAGTGAAGTGGCAAAGAAAGACGCTGACCTGAACTGAGAAAGTACTACACTCAGACACCAATTTTCATGTAGATTCCTACTGAATAAAATCACTTGAAGTGTGCCAGACTAAATTAAGGTGTCACTGCACTACGAACACTGAAAAGACTCACCTTAATTCGAAAGCCACTACACTGGGGCCACTGGTTCTCTGTAACTTAGGCTGCCACGTACCGCTGCCTGACTCTGTATTCATGTTGCCATCTTGCAAGTAACCCAAGTAACGCACTAGTAACAAGTAACATCGTACCTGCAAGTGAAAGGAACAATTAGTTGCAGGTGGGGGGAGAAAGTGACCAATATTACTCTTGTTATCATCAAAGAAAATACACCACATGTTGAGCCTGTACCCCATGAAGAGTCCAAGAGGGGCCAAAATTGTTGTACAAGGCAGTATGTAAACAGAGCTTCACAAGACACTCACCTGCAATATCTGATGTGTTGTGGTCACAGCTGTGTGTGTGTGTGTGTGTGTGTGTGTGTGTGTGTGTGTGTGTGTGTGTGTAGCAGTGGGAGTAGGAAATGAATACGCAGTACAAGATATATTGGTGTGTGTGTGTGTGTGTGTGTGTGTGTGTGTATTTACCTATTTGTATTTACCTATTTGTAGTATACAGGAATTGAGCAATGCTCGTGTTGTCCTGTCTCCATATCCACATTTATCAAGTCTACCTTTACACACATGAATGTTTTTCTCATGCACCACCTCTTTGTCTAAGTCGTTCCAAATATTTAAGAATATACCTAATTGTGATATACACGGAATGTACTATGCTCGTGGGTTTCCGTCGCTGTTTCTCAATAAGTCGAATTTAACTTTAAACTCGTTTATGTTTTTAGACTGGACGATCTCTTTGTCCAGGTTATTCCATAAGTCTATACTTCTGTAAGGAAAGCTATATTTCTTGATATCCTTCAAGCAGCTTGACTTTTTCAATTTCATTCCATGTCCTCTTGTTGCTCTCTTATCCCATACAAACAGATCTTCTTTGCCAATTTTATCTACTCCCACCATGGTCCTGAACACCGCAATCATGTCTCCCCTCTTTCTCCTTTCCTCTAACGAAGGCAAATCCAGTTTTTCCAGCCTCTCTCTGTATGACAGGTCTGTCAGACTGGGGACCATCTTGGTTGCTGTTCTTTGTATTCTCTCAATCTTGTTTATATCTTTCTTTTTATGTGGGGACCACACTACCGCTGCATATTCTAACCTGGGGCGGATCATGGCCACTATCAATTTTTTCATCATTTCCTCATCCATATAATGAAATGCTACTCTTATGTTAGTCAAGAGCTTATAAGTCTCTCCAACTATCTTGTTAATGTGCTTTTCTGGTGACAAACTATCTTGGACCAGCACTCCCAAATCTTTCTCTTCTCTCCTTTTTGTGATTAATTCATTACCCAAAAAATAATTCAGTGATGGTCTCCTGGTACTTTTACCCATTTCCAATATTTTACATTTCTTTACATTAAATTTCATTTCCCACGTCCGGCTCCAATTGTGTATCCTATCCAAATCCTCCTGCAGTATTTTACAATCCTCCTCAACCTCTATCTTCCTCAAGATCTTTACATCATCAGCAAACAGACTCGCATAACTGTTCACTCCATCTACCATATCATTTACATAAATCAGGAACATTACTGGCGCCAACACTGAGCCTTGAGGGACTCCACTTGTTACTTCCCTCCATCCAGACATCTTTTCCTTTATTACTGTCCTCATTTGTCTGTCTCTCAAAAAGTCTCTCATCCATTCCAGAAGTTTCCCCTTTAGTCCTCCTATATATTCTAGTTTCCACATTAGTCTCTTATGAGGTACCTTGTCAAAGGCCTTCTCTAAGTCTAAGTACACACAATCCACCCAACCATCTCTCTCCTGTACCACATCAATCGCTCTTGAGTAAAAGCTCAACAAGTTTGAAACACATGACCTTCCACTTCTGAATCCAAACTGACATTCAGCCAAAATATTCATCTCTTCCAGATATTTTATCCATCTGTCTTTCAGGATTCTCTCACACAATTTTGCGACCATGCTGGTTAGAGACACTGGTCTATAATTCAGGGGTTCTTCCCTGTTTCCTCCCTTGTAAATTGGTACCACATTTGCCCTCTTCCATTCTTTTGGCACTTTCCCCTCTTCCAGTGAGCATACAATTAAGCTGTGAATTTTATCCGCCAGTTGTTCTCTGCATTCCTTCAGTACCCAATTAGAAATTCCATCAGGTCCTGGGGCTTTCCTTACATCTTGAGTTTCCAGTAATTTATACACTTCCTGCACCTCCACTTTTATATCTTTCATCACCGGAACATTTCTAATCACTCCCCCTTCCACAAGCTCCTTTTCTTTAGTGAAAACTGACTGGAAACGTTTGTTCATTATTTCTGCTTGCATTGCCGCATCATTAAAGACCTCTCCATCTACTTTCAGCTTGGTGATTCCTTCCTTTTGTTTCAGTTTGCCATTAACAAATCTATAAAACAGTTTGGGTTCATCCTTGCATTTGTCAATTATACCTTTTTCAAAATTCCTTTCTTCTTCCCTACGTATTCTTGTGTATTCGTTTCTTGTTCTTTTATATTCTTCCTTTGTTCTGTCGTTACCTCTCTTTCTCCAATTGTTCCACGCCTTATCTCTCTCTTTTTTGGCTATCATACACCTTCTATTAAACCACTCCTTTTTCCTGTTTTCTTTCCCTCTTACTCTTGGTACAAATTTTTCCACTCCCAAATTATAGAGGTCTAGAAAGATATCCCACTTCCTCTGTATCTCTCTTGTTTCTCTGAATTTTCTCCAATCCGCATTTTCAAAAAGTTTCTCAATCCTGTAAAATTTGCTTTGCCAAAGTTGTATCTTCCCTGTCTATGAAGCTCGTCTCTTGGCTCGACGTTTCCTATTAACATCTGGAACTCAATGACCACGTGATCACTTTTTCCCAAAGGACAGAGATATTCCAATGATTCTATTACATCAGGTTCTTTGGTGAACAGTAAATCTAACCTTGCTGGTGTGTCCTCACCTCGAAACCGTGTCTCTTCTTTGACCCACTGCGTCATCACATTATTCATTATTATATTTAATAACATAGTACCCCACGAATCCTCGCCGCCTCCTGAGTACCATTCCTCCCAGTTCACCTCTTTACAATTAAAGTCACCCACCAAAATTATATTATTGCTTTTCTCAATTATTTTTTGCAAGTAGCTAGCCATATCTGACAACATCTCATGGTATTCGTCATCCTTCCATGCTCTCGTCTTTGGGGGAACATACACTACCGCCATATCTCTCTTAACATTCTCTCCAGTTTCTAATTTCATATATATCACTTCAGCCCTGCCTTCTCCCATTTCCACAGTATCTACATTTATGTTGTTCTTCACTGCTATCATCACTCCTCCTCCCTTTTTTCTTTTCTGTCTTTTCTCCACAGTTTGTATTTACCATCTCCCAAATGAACATCAATATCTTCTCTTAATTTGGTCTCTACAAAGCACATGACATCAGGTTCATGTTCTCTCAAGAAATCATTAATTTCGATCCTTGTCGATATGAAACCATCAACATTAGTATATATCACCTTCAAATTATTTTTGACATTATTAATACCCTCTTCTCTCCTACTCTCTGTCCGTACCACTTCCTCAACTTCTGATCCTTCACAACCATCCCCCCTAGTTTCCTTCACTTCTATTTCCTTAAATACCATTTCCTTACTTTCATATCCAATACTCTCCAAAAAAAAGTATTACGTTCTTCCTCTGTCCTCTTATCATTTTTTTCCTTTACTTCTTCCTTTAATGATTTTAAAGCTTCTCTTTCTTCTTCATTCAGATCTTTTCTTATTATAATATTTTCCATCCCCGCCTCTTTGCTTAATTTCCAGGTCACTTTAAGTATCTCATTTATTACACTTTCTGATGTAAACTAGACTCTCATTGGCCTTGTTTCCCCTTTCTTATAAGGCCCTATCCTCCTTACTTCCTCAATTTCTTTTACCCACTTGTTTCCTTCGGGGTCAATCTTGCCTAATATTCCTCTCACCATGTTCGTGTCTTTCTCGAGTCTTGCGAACCTAACCTTTTCTTCCTCTTCCCCGTTTCCAAATACTACCACACATCTGTTCCTTTCTACAGTTTCTCTCACTATTTTCTCTTTTTTCTTCAGTATTTTCACTACATTTTCTTCCATTTCTTTCTTGTTCATTTCCCTTTCTTCCTGGATGATCTCTCTTAAGCTGACCACTTCTTTCTGTTCTTCCTCTACGTGTGCCCACTTTGCCTTGTGTTCTTCTAGTACATTACTCACCTTCTCCGTTTTATTAGTACTCTCTTCAAGTTTCCTCCTCAGTTCAACATTTTCCCGCTTCAAATTCTTAATCTCTTCATTGGCAGTTTCGTTGGACTGGATTAGACTCTGTATGGTGGTTTCCGTATTTCCTGACACATCCTTTATCACTAGATTCTCTACTTTTTTTTCGAGTTCACTAATCCTCATAATTAATGTTTTCACTAGGTCCATGACATTAGTATTAGCATCAAATCCTTGAAATTCCATTCCCTCATTGTTTACATTTTCGGCCATCTTTAACGTACCGATCAAGTACCTAAACCGCTGTTACCAATAAGCCACAAACATTCATGTATACTATTGCCAACAAATCTTTACATTTTTGGTAGTCTACCAACTTTCATTATTTTAAATTTAAAGAAAGACCCTAGGAGACAGGACAGACAAAATTCCTGAAACTACTCAAGGTCAGGAGCGATGCCTGGGACGTCCTCTCTCTCCGGCTGTTCGTGTGTGTCCGGCTGTGTGTGTGTGTGTGTGTGTGTGTGTGTGTGTGTGTGTGTGTGTGTGGTACAGGAAATGAATACACAGTACATGATACACAACTGACACTGACAACACTGAGCCGTCGTTGCAACACACAAGAAATAGCCAGGTGGGGTAGCAGTGCAGCGTTATAAATGCACCACACTATCTTCACACAGGCCACACAACTAAATGAAATAGAGTACACAGTCACGTTGCCCATACTTTGCAATGTCTGCCCCAACCATGCAGTGCTGAGAGCAATTTGCCTGATTACTGTACAGGATTTTTTGTGAATATCAGTAAGTATTAACTTCATAGTGGTAGGCGGTGGCGACCATCATCCACTCACTTGATGTAGTGCTGCCTACTTCATCCTTAGCCTTTATCATTCTCTTTCTGTGCCTGCCCTCCTCTCATCCTATTTCTCCCATCTTTCCTGTCACTTCTTAATGCTTTTCTTTCCTTTACAGGTGGCTTTACATTGAGTGACAAGCCTAATGGTTTCCTGTAAGCCAAGAAACCATTTACAAAGCTGGGTGGTAACCATATAAACAAACCATAAGTGCTCCCTACGTGTCAACAAGTGGGTTGGTGGAGGGTTAGTGCCCCTCCCCGTAAAACAAATAACTCAAAGTCAAATGGCCACCCCTTATGGGATTATGGCGTCTGGCAATAGACAGATTAACCTCATCCAACGTTAAGCCCACAGTTCCCTTTATGACCTATCCATGTTGATCTAAACGTATAGATAAAATCGTCAACAGACAGGGGTAGTAAAAGTGTTACTGTGGCTCCCTGCACACCTAAACGTGAACCCGGTGGTCTGCAGGATGAAGTTACCTCTCTGCAGTGCCACATCCTGCTGTCATGGGACAGGGATTGAGCAACGTATATATTAAAAGTGGTACTGGCGTGGTTATATCAGTGCCACCACCTGCAGGCGTCCCCCTCCAACACGTCATCGGCTTGAAGGGGCTATTTACGTGGAATCCTCTTCAAAAAATACCCCAAACCCACAACATAATAAAAAAAGACAATACCCAATAACTCTATCTATTGCCAGACGTTATAATCCCATAAGGGGTGGCCATTTGACTCTGAGTTAGATGTTTTACGGGAAGGGGCACTAACCCTCCACCAACCCACTTGTTGACACGTAGGGAGCACGTATGGTTTGGTGATATGGTTACCACCCAGCGTTGTAAATGGTTCTTTGACTTACAGGAAACCATTTGGCTTGTCACTCAATGTAAAGCCACCTGTAAAGGAAAGAAAAGCAATAAGAAGTGACAGGAAAGATGGGAGAAATAGGAAGAGAGGAGGGCAAGCACAGAAAATGAATGATAAAGGCTAAGGGAGAAGTAGGCAGCACTACATCAAGTGAGTGGATGATGGTCGCCACCACCAACCACCAATAATAACCAATAACCGATAAATAATAACCAATAATAAACAATAAACAATAAATCGAGTGGAGTAGACTGTAGCACCAGTCGAGCAGGGCAGTACTCCCGAGGTGGATGGAAAGCTGATGACAGGGAGTGCTGGAGCTCCCGTTTCATCAGCCCTCAGGACTAGTTCCTGACCATCCCCCTTTGCTGAACTTTTTCAGTGTCTCAGTTACACAGAGAGTAGCCCAGCATGCTCTCCAGTACAAATTTCTCTAACTATCTTCACCAAACTACATGCACAGTACACACTACACTTCCTATTCAAAATTCACAAAAATGGCGTCGATTAATCAAGCCTCGGAGTCCCCAGGGGGGGGGGACCATAAATGCCCCCACCATCTGCCCCTCTCCCGGTGACGACTCGAGGTGCCTGGAACCACTGTCTGACTCTCTTCTTCTTCATTTCTGCAACATTCGCGGCCTTTCATCTAACTTTCGCTCTGTTGAGCACCACCTTTCCTCCTCTAAACCTCACCTTCTTTTTCTGACGGAGACTCAGCTGTCTGAGGCAACCGACAGCAAACCCTTTTCTGTATCCTCCTACTTTCTCTATACTCATTTCAAAGCCAAAGGTGGCTGTTGTGTATACATACGCAACGACTTATCTTGCTCTCGTGTTCCTGAACTTGATTCTTCTGAATTCTCCACACTCTGGCTTCGGCTTTCCTGTCATTCTCTGACTAAATATATCTGTGCTGTTTACTTATCCCCTAATTCTACTGACTATCAAAAATTCTTCGACTATCTTACTTCTACGATGGAACACATTCTGTCCATTTCTCCTTTCTCTGAAATCTCCATTCTTGGAGATTTCAATGTTCACCACCACCTTTGGCTCTCCTCTCCTTTCACGGATCCACCTGGTGAACAAGCCTACATCTTTTCTATCCTTAATGACCTAGAGCAGCTTGTACAGCACCCTACCCGTATCCCTGACCGCCTTGGAGAGAGCTCCAACATACTTGACCTCTTCCTCACAACTAATCCTTCTGCTTACTCTGTTAATCTTTTCTCTCCGTTGGGCTCCTCCGATCACAACCTTATTACCTTATCCTGTCCTATCACTCCGGTACGGCCTGTGGACCCTCCAGGGAAACGTCGTCTGTGGCATTTTGGAGCCGCGGACTGGGAGGCCCTCAGGCAGTACTTCTTTGATTTTCCCTGGAATGATTATTGCTTCCATGGCCGTGAGCCATCTGAGTGTGCCTTGCGCATTACGGAGGTTATTCTCTCGGGCATGGAAGCATACATTCCTTTCTCATATCCTTTGACTAACGCAAGAAAGCCTTGGTTTAATCACGCTTGTTCTAATGCTGTCCGCAACAAGGAGAGGGCCTACAAAAGGTACCAGAGCCAACCCACCCCTGAATCACATCATCTTTACGTTTCTGCCCGGAATCGTGCTAAGTCTGTTCTTCGCTCTACTAAAAATAATTTCATCCATACTAAATGCTCTCAACTCTCCAACTCGAATTCTTCCCGCTCCTTCTGGCACCTTGCCAAAAATCTTTCTAACAACTTTACCTCATCATCCTTCCCTCCTCTTTTCTGCTCTGATGGTTCTGTAGCTATTTCTTCTACTGATAAAGCAGATCTCTTCGCACAGACTTTCTCCTCCAATTCCACCTTAGACGATTCCGGTGCTGTTCCTCCATCACTTCCCCCCTCTGACTTCCTCATGGCTGACATTAAAATTTCTTCAGTTGATGTATTTTCTGCCATCACTGGCCTCAGTACTAACAAGGCATATGGGCCTGATGGGGTCCCTCCTGTTGTTCTCAAGAACTGTGCTTCTGTGCTTACACCCTGCCTAGGCAAACTCTTTCGCCTTTGTCTGTCAACTTGTACCTTTCCTTCTTGCTGGAAGTTTGCTCTCATTCAGCCAGTCCCAAAGAAGGGTGACCACTCCCAACCCTCCAACTATCGTCCAATTGCTTTAACGTCCTGTATTTCAAAAGTTTTCGAGTCAATTCTTAAAAGAAAAATTTTAAGACATCTTTCCTATCACAACCTTCTTTCCGATCGTCAGTATGGGTTCCGTCAGGGACGCTCCACTGGCGATCTTCTCACCTACCTTTCAGACTCCTGGTCATCCTCCTTTCGGGACTTCGGCGAAAGCTTTGCCATTGCACTTGACATCTCAAAGGCTTTCGATCGAGTCTGGCATAAATCTTTAATTTCCAAACTGCCCTCCTACGGTTTCTATCCTTCTATCTGTGCCTTCATTGCTAGCTTCCTTTCTGGTCGTTCTATAGCCACTGTTGTAGACGGCCATCGTTCTTCTCCTAGATCTATCAACAGTGGTGTTCCTCAGGGCTCTGTCCTGTCACCAACTCTCTTCCTTTTATTCATCAATGATCTTCTAAGCTGTACATCTAACCCTATCCACTCATACGCTGATGACTCCACCCTTCACCTTTCCATTCGGTTCCCGCAACGCCCATCTCAACAGTTACTTCAAGAAACAAGGGATGAGGCTATGGCACACCTAATGTCTGACTTGGCTCATATCTCTGACTGGGGTAAAAATAATATGGTTGTCTTTAATGCATCTAAGACTCAGTTCTTACACCTATCAACCCGACAAAATCTTCCACAGGTATACCCATTAATGTTTAATAATATTCAGCTTAATCCTGCATCATCCTTGAACATGTTTGGGGTTTCATTTACTCGGGACTTATCTTGGAAAGATCATATTACATCTCTTGTAAAATCTGCTTCCAAAAGATTGGGTGTGCTAAGCCGACTCCGCTCTTTCTTTACCCCTGCACAATTGTTGTCTCTATACAGGGGTTTAATCCGCCCCTGTGTGGAGTACAACTCTCATGTGTGGGGAGGCTCCCCACACACAGCTCTTCTCAATAGGGTGGAGTCAAAGGCTTTTCGTCTCATTAACTCTCCTCCTCTTACTGACTCCCTTCAACCTCTGTCTCTTCGCCGCACTGTTGCGTCTTTATCTCTTTTCTATCGCTACTTTAATGGTCACTGCTCCTCTGAACTGTCTGCTTGCATTCCTCCACCTCTACGACGTGCGCGTAGCACCCGTCTGGCAGCAAACTCTCATCCCTTTTCTGTCCAACTCTCTAATGCAAGAGTTAACCGTTATTCCCAGTCTTTCATTTATGCAACAGGTCAGCTCTGGAACTGTCTCCCTCTATCTGTATTTCCTGCTGCCTATGATCTCCAGTCTTTCAAACGCAGTGTGTCCAGGCATCTCAAAATGATCGGATCTTGAATTTGGCTCTCTATTGTATTTTGTTTTTCTCTTGGAGGGAACTGTTACTGCGGGCTCATGGCCTTTGGTTCCTTCTTCCGCGCATAAAAAAAAAAAAAAAAAAATACGAACATCACAAAAATTTTCGGTGGCAGAATGTTTACAAAATGTCGGCAAGGCCACGAAAAACACCGACATCCTTTAAATATCTGCAAACAACAATATTCTGCCACCAAACTACACTTATTTACCTCCACTACCATGTATACCAACAGTAAGCAGAATTAAGTGGGGAAATTTGTTGTTAGTAAAGAAAATATGGAGGCAGAGCAGGATACTTAACTTACTACGCCAGCCATCTTCGACGTCAAATCTTACAAGAATGCCAAATATCATCTCAATAGACCCACTTTCCCTCACACGCGTACACCCTAATAATCTCTACACCCTGATAATCTCTATCTAACAATAGTGAGTAGAACTGTGTCAGTAAATTAGATGGAAGCTGCCGAAAAACGAATTAGAGCAGGATACCTAAGCTGGCCTTCTTCGGCGTCTGTTCCATTTACACCACCATTCCACAACCACCTCAAAACACGAATATTTCCACCACATACCTATACCCTAGTAAGCTCCATTAATTTATTTAATATTAAGAACCAGATTTATGCAGGTAAATCAGAAGCTAGTGGTAAAATTATGGAAGTGGACCAGGATACTCACGACGCCGACTTTCCTGAGTTTCTGCTCGCACTTTGTCGTCCTTTATAATCACGAAACACGAATACTCACTAGAAATGCTCACCTCTAAGTTATCTCCAATGCCATATCTAATTTTCACAAACACAATAATACAAGTAAATTAACTGTAACCGCTTGAAAATGTGGACTCAAGGCAGGATACTCACCTCATCACTCTGTTCTCTTGAAACATGGCGTCGGTTACACACACAATCCCATCGCCAACCTCGGCAGTATTCATAAAGATCTTAAACCAATTTCCGAGATTTAAAAAGTCTTCACAGCATTTTTAAACTATTAGAAATAATTTTGTTTGGTCGCTTATTTCGATTTTTATATTATTTTTGGCTTGGCTGCGTGAAAATTAAAAAATAAACAAGCAATTTTATGCACGTGCACCTGACGCTCAAAACATTTATAATTTTGGAACCCAGGCTTTTTCCTTGATGTGATGCCCGCGAGGTTCAAATTGGTATTATAGTTCTGATCAATTCGCTTGTTTACTGTATATGCTAGTATCGCTGCACTTATGATCGAGTTAGCTGTGTGAAAGATTTATATGCTACATTATTTGCATGGATACTACCCTCTTACGGGATATTTTGGGTTTGCTGACGATAAGATGAAGCCGAAGTCAATAACTACGAACAAAATTCCCACATCTGGCACTCCTTTCTAGTTTCAAATTCTCTCCCTAAAATTAGTTTAAACCTCAGCAGTACTAAATGTTACCTTTTTAGAGACTTAGAGAAGATATCACGGTACAATTTTCTTTTGCTTCCCTTAGACGAATATAATGTACTGTGACAGAGATACCGCGATGCAGTGTAACACAGAGTATGTGTAGATAGCGAGATTTTTTAAAGAATACACAAACTATATGTGTGTGTCTTGATGAGTTGTCTAATAGTTCGCTGTCGCAGTTATATTACATTTTTAGTGAGTCTAGGTTATTTGGTGGCTGCATTGACTTTTGAATTATAAGTCCTCGACCCAAACCTTTCCTTTTACAACTTTAATCACGTACCTCAGCGGCAGAAAAGGATAATGCTACTACTCGACATCTATACCTCTTCATTACTAACACCATAGTCCAGCATTCGTCTTTTGCTACAACGCAGCATTCAAGATAGAGATGGCAATTTTAAGCCAATTTCAAGCCAAAGGAGCACTGTAGGTATTTACTTTTATAGATAAAGGAGACTGGCACGGCTACTGGTGTGGCATCAACGCGTTCACACCACACTCCACCTGTGAGCCTCCCCCCCCATCACCACCACCACCAACACCTCGCCGCAAAACAGTCGCCACAGGGGTTTGAGCTTCGTTCT
The DNA here is from genome assembly GCF_032717465.1 of Coenobita brevimanus. Classification (NCBI taxonomy): domain Eukaryota; kingdom Metazoa; phylum Arthropoda; class Malacostraca; order Decapoda; family Coenobitidae; genus Coenobita; species Coenobita brevimanus. The sequence goes on along the minus strand of NC_137046.1, from coordinate 107,691 downwards.
AAACCCGGTCCACGTTCCTTCCATACCCCTTATAACCAAGGGGATTGATTTATCGAAGGCTTCACCCAGTTTTTTGTGCATCGTGTTCAAAAGTGACGTTTTCTTTGGTTTCTGTGTTCATCATCATCATACATCTCTTCATTATCATCATCTTCCTCATCATCATCATCATCATTATAAATCTCCTCCTCCTCCTCATCATCCTCCTCCTCCCCATCATCATCATCATCATCATTATAAATATCCTCTTCGTCATCTTCCTTCTCCTCCTCCTCCTCCTCCTCCTCCTCCTCCCCATCATCATCATCATCATTATAAATATCCTCTTCGTCATCTTCCTTCTCCTCCTCCTCCTCCTCCCCATCATCATCATCATCATCATTATAAATATCCTCTTCGTCATCTTCCTCCTCCTCCTCCTCCTCCTCCTCCTCCTCCTCAGGGAAGGAAGAGGTGAGGGTGTTAAACTTACATCTTTATAACTGTTCGTGCCAGAGGTATTGTTCTTTACAGTACCAAACATACCCCTGATGGGTGTCCACACAGTACTCATTACACTTACAGTTGTCCGACCCACAAAATCTGGGAATTAGACAGATTTTACGATCCGGATCATACTTCCCTTGTCCGCAATTGCACGTACTCTTAATTCCTCTCATTTTCAACTGGAGGAGGTTAAGGCCTGACTCATATAATGGCCTGCAGCCGCCGCCACCCACCTGGCCTTCTCCATGGCACGGGTTTGCTGTTCTTCGTGAGCATTGGGCCTCACTTGGCTCAAAAAGCGCCCCACAGCACGGGTTTGGGCAGAAGGAGAATCGTGCACACCCGAAGGGGCTCTTGTCGCTATTGGCCCGAGAGTCCGTCTCGGGCTTTTGTAATGGCGGTTCTGTTGAGTCCCACTACACCATGTCGGCCAGATAGGACACGCGGTGCACTGTACACCAGCACATGTACAGCCAGGCCGTGGACGTGAAGTAGTAAACAGCCAACATGTCTTTGTCACTGGCTTTTAGAATGTTCTCAATCCCGCGGCTGTCTGAACCATCCGTGTTGGAAAAGATTTTATGTGAATGCTTACCGCAGAGCCCCTGTCTCTTGCCCTCCATACGAGTTACAGCGTCGTATTTTGTGCTGAGCTGGAGCTTCTCTGCCACACTTGATACATAGGTTATACTGTGGAAAAAGATTTGGCTGCAGTATCTTGTTGCGTCCAGATGAGAGGTGACGGCAGCCTGAGGCAAGCGTTGTGTCAGAGGATGCACAATATCCGTCTCATTCAGTACATCTCTAACCGTAGTGCGCAAAACACGCAAAAGAAAGGCAGCAGCTAACACCAGCAGTCCCATGTACTTTTATCCCTTCAAACCAAATTTATTATAGCCTACGTCTGGCTGGAGTGGGTGGAAAGTTGGGATGGTGTCAGGGGCAGGTTTGGGTTTGTATGTACACGTTGCAGTTAGCCCCTTAAGCAGACGACCTGTACTGGATGCCCCTTAAGCAGACGACCTGTACTGGGTGCCCCTTAAGCAGACGACCTGTACTGGATGCCCCTTAAGCAGACGACCTGTACTGGGTGCCCCTTAAGCAGACGACCTGTACTGGGTGCCCCTTAAGCAGACGACCTGTACTGGATGCCCCTTAAGCAGACGATCTGTACTGGGTGCCCCTTAAGCAGATGACCTGTACTGGGTGCCCCTTAAGCAGACGACCTGTACTGGGTGCCCCTTAAGCAGACGACCTGTACTGGATGCCCCTTAAGTAGACGACCTGTACTGGGTGCCCCTTAAGCAGACGACCTGTACTGGGTGCCCCTTAAGCAGACGACCTGTACTGGATGCCCCTTAAGCAGACGACCTGTACTGGGTGCCCCTTAAGCAGACGACCTGTACTGGGTGCCCCTTAAGCAGACGACCTGTACTGGATGCCCCTTAAGCAGACGACCTGTACTGGATGCCCCTTAAGCAGACGACCTGTACTGGATGTCAGCCCCTTAAGCAGACGACCTGTACTGGATGTCAGCCCCTTAAGCAGACGACCTGTACTGGGTGTCAGCCCCTTAAGCAGACGACCTGTACTGGGTGTCAGCCCCTTACGCAGACGACCTGTACTGGATGCCCCTTAAGCAGACGACCTGTACTGGATGCCCCTTAAGCAGACGACCTGTACTGGATGCCCCTTAAGCAGACGACCTGTACTGGATGCCCCTTAAGCAGACGACCTGTACTGGATGCCCCTTAAGCAGACGACCTGTACTGGATGCCCCTTAAGCAGACGACCTGTACTGGATGCCCCTTAAGCAGACGACCTGTACTGGATGCCCCTTAAGCAGACGACCTGTACTGGGTGTCAGCCCCTTAAGCAGACGACCTGTACTGGATGCCCCTTAAGCAGACGACCTGTACTGGGTGTCAGCCCCTTAAGCAGACGACCTGTACTGGATGCCCCTTAAGCAGACGACCTGTACTGGGTGTCAGCCCCTTAAGCAGACGACCTGTACTGGATGTCAACCCCTTAAGCAGACGACCTGTACTGGGTGTCAGCCCCTTAAGCAGACGACCTGTACTGGATGCCCCTTAAGCAGATGACCTGTACTGGGTGTCAGCCCCTTACGCAGACGACCTGTACTGGATGCCCCTTAAGCAGACGACCTGTACTGGATGCCCCTTAAGCAGACGACCTGTAATGGATGCCCCTTAAGCAGACGACCTGTACTGGGTGTTAGCCCCTTAAGCAGACGACCTGTACTGGATGCCCCTTAAGCAGACGACCTGTACTGGGTGTCAGCCCCTTAAGCAGACGACCTGTACTGGATGCCCCTTAAGCAGACGACCTGTACTGGGTGCCCCTTAAGCAGACGACCTGTACTGGGTGCCCCTTAAGCAGACGACCTGTACTGGATGCCCCTTAAGCAGACGACCTGTACTGGGTGTCAGCCCCTTAAGCAGACGACCTGTACTGGGTGTCAGCCCCTTAAGCAGACGAGCTGTACTGGGTGCCCCTTAAGCAGACGACCTGTACTGGATGCCCCTTAAGCAGACGACCTGTACTGGGTGTTAGCCCCTTAAGCAGACGACCTGTACTGGATGCCCCTTAAGCAGACGACCTGTACTGGGTGTCAGCCCCTTAAGCAGACGACCTGTACTGGATGCCCCTTAAGCAGACGACCTGTACTGGGTGCCCCTTAAGCAGACGACCTGTACTGAGTGCCCCTTAAGCAGACGACCTGTACTGGATGCCCCTTAAGCAGACGACCTGTACTGGGTGTCAGCCCCTTAAGCAGACGACCTGTACTGGGTGTCAGCCCCTTAAGCAGACGACCTGTACTGGGTGCCCCTTAAGCAGACGACCTGTACTGGATGCCCCTTAAGCAGACGACCTGTACTGGGTGTTAGCCCCTTAAGCAGACGAGCTGTACTGGGTGCCCCTTAAGCAGACGACCTGTACTGGGTGCCCCTTAAGCAGACGACCTGTACTGGGTGCCCCTTAAGCAGACGACCTGTACTGGGTGCCCTCTTGACTGACGCATTCATCTTGGCCGCACCACCAATCTGCCTGGCGCGGTGAACGGCCTTGTAAAGAGATGGTGGGTTGGTTTTGGCTTTAGGTGTGCTCTGGCACCTCTCATCTTAAACCTCCTCCTCCTCTCTCTCCTTCTCTCCTTCCTCTTTTTTCTTCTCTCCTTCCTCCACTCCTTCCTTCCCTCCTCCCCTTCTCTCTTTCCTTCCTTCCTCCTCTTCTTCTTTCCCTCCTTCCTTCTCTCTCTCCTTCCCTCCTTCCTCTTCTCTTTCCTTCCCTCCTTCCTCTTCTCTCTCTTCTTCCCTCCTTCCTCTTCTCTCTCCTTCCTTCTCTCTCTTCTTCCCTCCTTCCTCCTCTCTCTTCTTCCCTCCTTCCTCTTCTCTCTCCTTCCCTCCTTCCTCCTCTCTCTCCTTCCTTCCTTCCTCTTCTGTCTCCTTCCCTCCTTCCTCCTCTCTCTTCTCCTTTCCTTCTTCTTCTCTCTCCTTCCTTCCTTCCTCTTCTGTCTCCTTCCCTCCTTCCTCCTCTCCTTCCTTCCCTCCATCCTCCTCTCTCTCTTTCTCTCCTTCCTCCTCTCTCTCCTTCTCTTCCTTCTCTCTTTCCTTCCCTCCTTCCTCCTCTCCCTTCTTCCCTGCTTCCTTCTCTCTCTTCTTGCCTTCTTCCTCTTCTCTCTCCTTCCCTCCATCCTCCTTCTCTCTCTCCTTCTCCTCTTCCTTCTCATCCTCCCCCTCCCCTTCTTCCTCTCCCTCATCCTCCCCTTTTTCCTTTCCCTCTTCCTCCCCTTCTCCCTCATCCTCCCCATCCTTCTCTTCCTCATCCTCTCCTTCCTCCTCTCCCTCATCCTGCCCTTCTTCTCCTTCCTCTTGTCCTTGCTCCTCTGTCTTGTGCTGTTATTTCTCCTCTATCCACACCACCACCTAATTCTCTTCATCCTCTTCCTCCTTCTCCTCCTCCTCATCATCATCATCTTCCACATCCTTCTCCTCCTCCTCCTCCTCCTCCTCCACATCCTCCTCATCCTCACCTAATAAGTGCTAAAGCCATTATTTTCCCTGCCTCCCCTGCACCTCCAGTTGCCACTCTGTTTGCCCGTCCCAGTCTAGGTCTCTCCACGCGCTTCTTACCTTCCTTTCTTCTCTCGCGTCCCTCTTTCCTTTCAGCCTCTCTCGCACCTTCCCTCCTCCTCCTCCTCCTTACCTCGGCTTCTTCTCCCTTCCTCACCCTCTCCTCCTTTCCTCCTCTCCGCCTCTCCCACCTCCACCACCAACACGATTAACACAAAGATCACCTTCATTTTCATTTTTTTCTTCAGTTTGGATCGTTTTGCTTTTATTTTCAGGCGGGTTTTAAGTTCGAAGTCCATGAAGACTATAAAGTAAGAATGTAGCCGGGGGAAGAGGAAGATGGTGACATTCTTATAGGACTGGTGGAATTGTAAAGCCGTGTGTGTTTAAAGGTGAGGCGTTGAGTCAGGTGAGTCAAATGGTGTGGAGGAGGAAGGAAGGACCAGTGATAAGAGTAATGAGTAAAGGATAATGACTAAGAGCAATACAGTGTGACGCGCCGTACCGTAGTGATGATGACACTGGTAAAGAAGGGTTGATAGTTGTGGTGGTGATGGTGGTGCTGACTCTGGTAGTGGTGATGATAGTAATGATAGGTGCAGGCATGATAATATAATACTCATATATACATATTATTTATATTTCTATATACTTTATCTATGTTGTTTATATCTTATATTCATTTTATATTTTACCTGTATTATCTACCTATCTATTGCCAGACGCCTAAATCCCGTAGGGGGTGGCCATAAACAAATCGCCTCCATGTCGCCCTGTCCAACTCCATTTCACTTCCCTGCTCCCATTTCACACCCTCTCCTTCATATACCTCTCCACTCCATCCCTCCATCTCATTCCCGGCCTCCCCCTCTCTCTCCCCCTCCACCTCACTCACACACTCTCCTCGCCAATCTCTCACTCCATCCTCTCCACATGGCCAGACCACCTCAGTGTGTTTCTCCTAACGCTTGCTATCACATCCACATCCACACCACAACGCTCCATTACTTCCTCATTCGTCAGTCTGTCTCTCCATGTAACTCCTCATGCTCCTCTCAAATAACTCATTGCCACTGCTCTCACTCTTGACTTGTGTCCCTCCAACAAGGTCCCTTAAATAAATCCTTCCAGAATATAATCGTTTAGTAGAAGGCAGAATGAACCTGTATGTACGTCACCTGCAATGGGGCAGGTTAAGGTAAAAAAAAATAAAAAAGAAAGAAAAGGGTATGTTTTTGAATATTACAGAACCCCGTAGATGGCAGGCCGTGGAGGGATGGAGGGGGAGAAGGTGGGAGAGAGGAAAGGGGGGGCGTGGAGGGAGGGAGGGATGGAGGGAGGAAGGGAGGGGGGGACGTGGAGGGAGGGAGGAAGGGGGTAAAGGAATTTCTGCCGGCTTTTTGTGGAGAGGAGGAGGGAGGACAGGAGGAATAAAGAGGGGTGGAGGTAGTTAGGAACGGAGGAGGGGGAAGGAGAGGTGGAGGATGGAAGGAGGAGGGGAGGTAGGGAGGAGAAAGGGGAATGGAGGAAAGGTGGTGGGGGTCGGAGAGACGGAGGAGGAGGAGGAGTAAGTGGGGGACGGAGAGAGGGAGGAGGAGGGAAGAAAGTGGGGGGGAGGCGGAGAGAAGGAGGGGGTTGGAGGAAACTACTGTCTTCAATTGGACTGAGATCGAAATTAAAATAATCCTTAACATACATATACACTCACCTAATATTCATAAATATGTATGTATTCTTATATCCCAAAAGAAAGACGGTACAAGTAGCCATTATCTTGACGCTAAGCATGAGAAATGGAAATTACACACACATACATACATACACATACATGAACACATACTGTACCGTACACACATCCATATGAATTAATATATATACAAAAAAAAAAAAAAAGGAAACTACATCATGGAGTGGAAGGGCCGAAGTGGAGGAGGGTGGACGGGAGGAATGGGGAGAAGGGGTTTGGGGAGGGACGGAAGGGGTGGAGGGAGGTACGTTTCCCTTGGTGATTGGTCGCCGGCTCATTCTGAGTTGGGCCAAGCTGGAAGGGGGGACTCAGCCTCTTTGGGTAAGTATAATTTCATTTTTTTTTCGTCCAACTGATCCCTATCATAATGTCTAATCTAGTTTACTTTCATACGATGGAACTTTTAAAACTTTTGACTTAGCTTGATGTTAATGGAAGTCCGGTAAACTTGATTTTATGGAATATTTAACCGAGAGCTGCTTTTGTTTTTTTAAGTCCTCCGTCCCATATGCAAGCGTCACTTTGATTTTTCTCCTGTAGCTTTTATTCTCTGTACCTCAGTGTCAGAATAAGATCGTAGCATGGTCCTTCATACTTTCCATTGCATTTTATCGTGACTAGCAGCCCATATGGTGTTAATGTTTATAGAGATGGGCTTTAAAGATGGCGACGGTACCAGCAGCAAGCAAAGTTCGTGAAGCGTAGATGGGTAGTTTTGGAAATGCGTGTTTTCATTTAATTGATGTTTTTCCCCAAATTTTAATATTCAGGGCATAATTTGGAGTTAACAGATTTCCAAATAGCTTTCCAAAATGTATAGTGTGGTAGTAGACAGCATAAAACTGAACGGACTTATTTTAGGTTTGCATATATTTGGAATTTCGAGGGATAGCCTACAGATGATTGAGATAACTCATTTTTTTTTTTTTTTTCAGTGTCTAATTTCAACCGACGAAGTTTGAATTCGTGACCAAGATGGTGAATTCAAGCCACCAAGGAAGACGGGGGTTGGAATTCAAGCGACCAAGAAGACGGGGGTTGGAATTCAAGCGATTAAGAAGACTGGTTTGAATTCAAGCGACCAAGAAGGTTTGAATTCAAGCAACCAAGAAGACGGGAGTGAGTTAATGCGACCAAAAAGACGGGGGTTGGAATTCAAGCGACCAAAAAGACGGGGGTTGGAATTCAAGTGACCAAAAAGACGGGGGTTGGAATTCAAGCCACCAAGAAGACGGGGTTGGAATTCAAGATCAAGACGGGTGTTTGGATTCAACGGACGAAGGCGTTTCAGTTAAGTATTTTTTTTTTCTTACCCTTTCGGCTCAGGGCAGTTGGAGACGATTTTGACTAGTAACCAAGGAGACTCATTTGTATATTAAATTTGTAGTAAGTGATGGAATAGTGTTAGTTGTACTCCCTATTGCCTGAAAGGAAGATAGTGTGGGAAAGCCAGCCTGCAGTCCACTGGGTTCTCTGAAATACAAAAGGGTTCAGTGGAAAAGCTAACAGGTTTTTCAGATGCTGTGCTGTAGCTAACCTTTAATGTATTTTATTTGGCTGTGTAGAGAGGATAGACAGCAAGACAGAGTATGAGTGAGGTGGAGGGGGGAAGGGGGAGGCCGAGGATGCGTTGGAGGGATGGATTGGAGAGGTATATGGGAGGGAGGTGTGAGCTGGGAGCAGGGCAGTGAAATAGTGGGGGACAGCAACATGGAGGCGATTTGTTTGTGGCCACCCCTGACGGAATTAGATATTTTAATCAGCTTAGGAGACAAACTAGATGGGTTAGTTTTAATCCTCCAGTACCAGACATGGCCATGTGAATACTCTGTATAGTAGCATGGTTCAGATTGGTGATTAAGCTCCCTAACACCTTTTTATAAGTAGTTTAGTCTTAGTCCTTGCCATGTAAGTCCTGCCATTATTGCCATACACCACATAAATATTTTGCAACACTATTAATCAGCTCCCAAACACCTTTCCCTAAGTAGTTTGGTTTATCCTTGCCATATAAACCCTGCCATTTTTGCCATACTCTGCATAAATGTTTTGCAACACTATTAATCGGCTCCCTAACACATTTCCCTAAGTAGTTTGGTTTATCCTTGCCCTATATATCCTGCCATTGTTGCCATACTCTTCATAAATATTTTGCAAAACTATTAATCAGCTCCCTAACACGTTTCCCTAAGTAGTTTGGTTTATTCTTACTGACCCTGCCATATAAATCCTTCTAATATTACCATACTCTGCATAAATAACTTCCAAAATGATATTAACCAGAACTCCCTAACACCTTTTCTTAAGTAACTTTTTTTTTTTACTTCATACTGTGCTGTTAGCTATATAAATCCTTCCAATATTGCCATACTCTTCATAAATAACTTCCAAAAGGATATTAATCAGCTCCCTAGTAACTATTTCTAAGTAACTTAATTCCTACTGTTATATAAATCCTTCCAGGAAATATTACCATACTCTGCATAAACAACTTCTAAAAGGATATTAACCAGCCATAAAAAAATAAATCGCTAAGGGAAAGATGTTGGGGGAAGCTTCCTTAATTGCGAATACCTGTTCACATTAGTTTACAACTTTGAATAGGGAAATTACAGTATAATAGAGGCATAGACAATATCAGGTAGAAATCAGTACATGTTTAGGGATTTTGTAAGTAATGTGATTGTAATTGCTGTACAGGTGAGGTTATGTAATGTGATTGTAATTGCTGTACAGGTGAGGTTATGTAATTGGGGTGTTACTGGAAGACAAAGAGGGTGTATGTAGGTGAAGTGGAGGGAGGGGGAGACCGAGGATGAGGTGGAGGGAGGGAGTTGAGAGGTATGTGAGGGAGGACAGTCAAATGGTGGGTGACAGCGACTTGGAGGAGTTTTGTCTGCGGCCACCATTTGCGGGATTAGGGCGTCGGGCTATAGATATGGTATAGTTAATGGAAGACTGGATGGATGGTGGATACTCTTTATAAAACTATGGTGACACTTGTATAGCAGAGTATATAGCTTGGGGCAAAATAGCGACTTGGAGGCGTTTTGTCTGTGGCCACCCTTTGTGGGATTAAGGTGTAGGGCTATAGATACGGTATAAAAAATACTATGGTGACACTTGTATAGCAGAGTATATAGCCTGGGGCAAAATAGTGACTTGGAGGCGTTTTGTCTGTGGCCACCCTTTACGGGATTAGGGCGTCGGGCTATAGATACGGTATAGTTAATGGAGGACTGGATGGATGGTGGATACTCATATAAACAAATATATATATAACTATATATATCTATATATCTAAATATATATAAATATATATATATGGTGACACTTGTTTAGCAGAGTATATAGCTTGGGGCAAAATAGCGACTTGGAGGCGTTTTGTCTGTGGCCACCCTTTGCGGGATTAAGGTGTAGGGCTATAGATACAGTATAGTTATTGGAGAACTGGATGGATAGTGGATACTCATATAAACAAATATATATGTATGGTGACACCTGTATGGCAGAGTATATAGCCTGGGGCAAAATAGCGACTTGGAGGCGTTTTGTCTGTGGCCACCCTTTGCGGGATTAAGGTGTAGGGCTATAGATACGGTATAAAAAACTATGGTAGGGTTCGCTTGACACACCTGGCTGGCAGCAGTGAATTTAGGTCCAGTTCTGGCCATTGTTGTATAAACAAATATATATATATATATATATATATATATATATATATATATATATATATATATATATATATATATATATATATATATATATATATGGTGACACTTGTATAGCAGAGTATATAGCCTGGGGCAAAATAGGGTTGGCTTGACACAGCTGGCTGGCAGAAGTAATTTAGGTGCAGTTCTGGCCATTGTTGTATCGGTGTCTGGTGTAGTGGATGGTAGTTTAGCTTGACACACCTGGCTGGCAGCAGTAATTTAGGTGCAGTTCTGGCCATTGTTGTATCGGTGTCTGGTGTAGTGGATGGTCGTTTAGCTCTGCCTGGCTGTATAGTGTTGGCACGTGTTTTACCTCCTGTCCATGGAATACCTAAGCCATTGTCAGGTTAGGTAATGCATAATAGCAAACACAGCATTGTTTATATATGCTTACCTATCAGTACTTACCTATGAATGTGAGAGGAAGGGAGTAAGGTTAGAGTAAGGGAGTCAGGTTTCCCCCACTACAGAGCAGGTGCCTCAGTGGTAGTGTTTGATTTCAGACAGGTTGAGAGTGCGTGCCCCGCCTGGGTAGCTGCCTTACTGGGAGGGGTAACACTCTCCTGTCACCCCAGCAGGGCTATATGATCTATCTAGGTCTAGCTCAGGGGAATAATCCCTTTCCCACACAACTCCTTGACCATCCATACTGGTGTATCGTTGGTATCGTTTATAAAGGCTCCAACATTCTGGCATTCATTGGCTTGGTCACGTAATGGTGGCTGTCCATGCTGGCCAGTCTGGCAGCCTCCTTATTCAGTCTTATCCCTGAGGTCACACTGACTTTGTTCCAGGTTTTTTGTGGTCTGCCTTTCACAACCCTCCCCCTGATGTTCACACTTCATTTTGTGCAGCCAGTTGTCATCCCCCATCCTCTTAACATGGCCACATGTCAGCTACAGTACAAGGAATATGGTTACACAATACTGCCCAGTAAACTGTGTTAACATGGCCACATGTCAGCTACAGTACAAGGAATATGGTTACAATACTGCCCAGTAAACTGTCTGTTGGCAGATTTACTTTATAGGTAGATCAGGTTTCCATTCAGCAACAGTTTGTTAGGGATATAGAACAACGTTATTAACCAGCGTGGCCAAGCAGACCAGCAGCTGCAGCAAGTTAACCAGCCCTGCATGGCTGTCACCTGCAGTGATGGTCCTTTGTGGTGTACAGTGCTTCATGACAGGTACAGGGAAGTGTGGTGTGGTTCTTGGAGGCATGACACATGGGTCTCCACACAGTTAACAGGACAACCATACCAGGCCACACACAACCTTGTAATTTGGTTATATGGTTACCACCCAGCGTTGTTAATGGTTTCATGGGTTACAGGAAACTGACTTCTACACTCATTGTGGAGGCTCCTGAGGTGGAAAGTAATGTGCCAGGAAGGATGGGGGGAGAAGTAAGACAGTGATAAAGGAAGAAGTAGGCAGCACTACATTCAAGCAATATTCAAACACTTATAATTTAGAAATAAATTAGTTGAAATTTGCCTAGCATTTAACATTTAGAATAAGGTTAGGAATGATGGGGAAGCTGTATTTTGTATTTGATAGCATTAAAATAGGTGGCTAAGTGATTTACACTATTTCAGCTTCTCCAGACCACAACTACCAGCCAAGACCACCACCACTACCATTGCCGGTGTCTTGGTTCCAGGCAGGTGGTCGTCCCGCTGCTAATAAGGTGAGGACACTTTAAGATTTACTCTTAAATCTTGGCACACTTAGGTCCTGCCACTTGCTGCCTACACTTGCTGGAAAATGAAACCATGAGATTAATTTATTGTTTTAAAAAATGTTAAATGTCTGTTAGAGGCGTAAATTAAATAGGACTAAAATTAAGTAGCAAAATTGTAAACTGTAACTCTTTATTAAGCAGACTACAAGATTGATTTCATGTAAAAAAAAAGTCTGTTAAAGGCATAAATGGACTTAAATTATCAAAGTAGCAAAATTGTAAACTGTGGCTCCTTCTCATGAACTAAAATCCACTGGACACCCATGAATTAAGAGGCTGCTTTCAAGTTGCATTGGTGCTAAAAGTACCAGTGGCCTAAGTGCAGTCAAAATTACATTGAATTATTTCCCTGGACTTGTGTTCCTTGACCCTTAACTCAAGGATAAGGGTCGAGTTTTATACATACAAGTGCAGGGGGCTATCTTGGTGTTTTTACTTGAATTTGACATGTATTTAGTGTTACCTTTAGAGTGTTACCCTTAGAGAGATATGAGAGAGGGAGATGTGAGCTGGGAGCAGGGCAGTGACATGGCGGGGGATAGGGCAACATGGAGGCGATTTGTTTGTGGCCACCCCTTATGGGATTCAGGCGTCTGGCAATAGACCCTTAGAGTACCAGAACTATGCCAGTTTGTGATTGAAAGGGTGTTCACCAGCCATGGCTTGCAGACTGTAAGGCAGAAGCTGCAGTGGCTATGGTTATTGTACTATATTTTCTGTAATGTGGTGCACAATTACAGTATCCATCATTAATGCTGAGCTGTAGCAGTATTTACTAGACTATCCTTGTCATCAGTTGCTGTGAAGAGGATGTACAGCCATAGGATAGTCTGATATTAGCAGCATGGGGATAAAACATCAGGGCAAAGCTACATTAAAACCAATAGCCTCACAATGCATGAGCTAAGATTTCAGTGTTCAGGCTGACCCCATGGCAGACGTAGGGTACAAACAGTGAGCATGGCTTCCAAAACCCAGTATTGTATCTGAAGCTTAAGTACTATATGTAAACCAATAGCCTCACAATGCCTGAGCTAAGATTTCAGTGTTGAGGCTGACCCCATGGTAGACGTAGGGTACAAACAGTGAGCATGACTTCCAAAACCCAGTATTTGTATCTGAAGCTTAAGTAATATATGCCATAGCCCCTTCTTCCTTCGGGACTAAATGCACAGGACTAGGCTAGTGTAGTCCACCACAATTATTTCCCCTTCAAGACTACAGGCTGTATTTTCATTTAGGAAGCTCCCTAATCTTTTCCCGTGAGATTTATTTTGCCTGGTCAACTTTACTGTCCATTTCATAAATCCATCTAATATGGCCATACTCTGCATAAATTACACTTATCTCAGCTCTGTCAGGTCTTGAATAAATCTTTAATTTCCACTGCCATCTTAAGGTTTATCCTGCCTTCACCTCTAGCTTCCTTTCTGGTCGTTGTACAGCTGCTGTTGTAGATGGCCACTGTTCTTCTAGGGCTGTCAGTAGTGCTGTTCCTATAGTCCTCTTGCCAACTCTTCCTTCTGTTCATCAGTGACCTAAGCTGTAAATCTAACCCCATTCACTTGTACACTAATGACTCCACCCATCACTTTTCTGTCCACTTCTCACAGCGGCCATCTCAGCATTTACTTCAAACAAGGATTGAGGCTGTGGCACACTTAATGTCTGACTTGGCTCATCTCTGATTGGGGTAAATGTAATATTCTTAATGCATCTGTATGTCCTGACATCTTTAGACCTGTCATAATCTTGCCTCAGTCGTATTCTCTAATTAAGGGTCAGCAGTTAGGTTTGAATAATACCCATGTCAAGAGCTTGGAGCATTGCAGTTACCCTGGCCAATAGGAACTAATTTTTTGGTTAGCTATATTGATAAAACTTGACAAAGATGTTTTATTTATATACATTTATATACAAGACAAACTGATTAAAACTAAAATCAAGTAATCTTTGCCCTCCTGATAAGGTATGGTAAAGTGGTAGCAGGGGAAGAAAAAAAAAAATCAGTGAATTTTTATGCTTAGTTGAATTCCAGCCAGCAGATGGTGTTAACAGAATTAATCTGATTAAAGATGGGTTGGGTTGTGGCATCATCTTTAATTGCTTGGAAGGTAGTGGGTGAGGGATGTGCCATCAGCCGGCCAAAATTGACTCCTCTCGTTTTCTGAACATAAGTTGCGTTCATACTAATTACTGAAAGCCGGATGGGTCTCTTTACCTCAGAAAACTTGAAATTACCCTGAAGGGATTAATTAACCCCAAATTGCCAGCATCGGCTCTGATTTTAATATCAAACTCAATGCATTAAGGGTTTTGTTCTTAAGGAATGTATCTTGGGAAGATCATATTACCTCTATTGTAGAATCTGCTTCTGAAAGATTAGGTGTGCTGTGCCAAATCCATGCCATCTTTACCCCTGCACAGTTGCTGACTTTATGCACTGGTTTTATTCGCCCCTGTGTTGAGTACAACTTGTGTGGCGAGGCTGCCCACATAGCCTTTCACAAGGTGGGGTCAAAGGCATTTCATCTCGTTAACTCTCCTCTTGCTGGCTTTTCATCTCAATGGTCCTCTTGCTGGCTTTTCATCTCAGCGTTCTTCATGCTGGCTTTTCATCTCAGTGTTCCTCTTGCTGGCTTTTCATCTCAGCGTTCTTCATGCTGGCTTTTCATCTCAGCGTTCTTCATGCTGGCTTTTCATCTCAGCGTTCTTCATGCTGGCTTTTCATCTCAGCGTTCCTCTTGCTGGCTTTTCATCTCAGTGTTCCTCTTGCTGGCTTTTCATCTCAGCGTTCTTCTTGCTGGCTTTTCATCTCAGCGTTCTTCATGCTGGCTTTTCATCTCAGTGTTCTTCATGCTGGCTTTTCATCTCAGCGTTCCTCTTGCTGGCTTTTCATCTCAGCGTTCTTCTTGCTGGCTTTTCATCTCAGCGTTCCTCTTGCTGGCTTTTCATCTCAGTGTTCTTCATGCTGGCTTTTCATCTCAGCGTTCCTCTTGCTGGCTTTTCATCTCAGCGTTCTTCTTGCTGGCTTTTCATCTCAGCGTTCCTCTTGCTGGCTTTTCATCTCAGTGTTCTTCATGCTGGCTTTTCATCTCAGTGTTCCTCTTGCTGGCTTTTCATCTCAGTGTTCCTCTTGCTGGCTTTTCATCTCAGCGTTCTTCATGCTGGCTTTTCATCTCAGCGTTCCTCTTGCTGGCTTTTCATCTCAGCGTTCCTCTTGCTGGCTTTTTCTCATTAATCCCTCTTGCAACCCTTCAGTCTGTCATTGACACACTGTTACATCTTTCTCATATCGCTACATCAATAGTCACTGCTGTCTGAACTGTCTGTGTACATCCCTTCACCATGGTGGGTGTATAGCACCCATCTGGCAGCAAACTCTCATCTCTTTTCAGGCAGACTCACTAAAGCAAGAGTTAACAGTTAATACCAGTCGTTGTATGCAACAGGTCAACTCTGCAACTGTCCTCTGTATTTCCCTTTGCCTATGATCTCCTTTTTTAAACTGTGTATCCAGGCATCTTGAAATGAATGGGTCGAATTTGTTCATTGCTTTATTTTTTCTGTAGGGAACAATCTTGCTGGCTTGTGGCTTTTGATTCCTTCCTTGGTTTAAAAAAAAGATTAACCGACCACATCCAAAAGTAAATCGTACGGGAAGAGGTGTTAGGGATCTTGCGTATGTGATGAGATTCAGCCATAGTGTTAGAGGCAAGGTTACTGTAGTGCAGAATACTTAAGGACATTGCTAAAAACACTGCATGTGTTCTGTTAATTCTGAAGGTGCAGGGATATGGTGTATAGGTGTGGTGTTGGGTAGTTCCTGGTATTTGTAGTGTAGGTGGTTTGTTATGGTGTGGTATGGCCTGGTATTTTAGTGTAGGTGGAGTGGTGTGGTATGGCCTGGTATTTTAGTGTAGGTGGAGTGGTGTGGTATGTGCTGGTATTTTAGTGTTGGTATGGTGCAGTATTTTAGGTTTGGGGCTGTGGTATGTCCTGGTATTTTAATTGAGGTATTTTGGGGGTCTGGTGTAGGGTATTTCATGGCCGTAATCATTGTGTTTTGGGGATGTTTGGCTTGTCAGTGTTACGTTTGGTCTGTTTGCTGCTTTGTAATGAATTCCTGTAATAACTTTAATAGGAGATAAATCCTGCCGTGTTCATAAGTTAAATTCCGCATTGTTTATATAGGTAAATTCTGCCTTACTTGCCATGCCGTGCCAGTGACGACTCGAGGTGCCTGGAACCACTGTCTGACTCTCTTCTTCTTCATTTCTGCAACATTCGCGGCCTTTCCTCTAACTTTTGCTCTGTTGAGCACCACCTCTCCTCCTCTAAACCTCACCTTCTTTTTCTAACTGAGACTCAGCTGTCTGAGGCAACTGACAGCAAACCCTTTTCTGTATCTTCCTACTTTCTCTATACTCATTTCAAAGCCAAAGGTGGCTGTTGTGTTTATATACGCAACGACTTACCTTGCTCTCGTGTTCCTGAACTTGATTCTTCTGAATTCTCCACACTCTGGCTTCGGCTTTCCTGTCATTCTCTGACTAAATATATCTGTGCTGTTTACTTATCCCCTATTCTACTGACTATCAAAAATTCTTTGACTATCTTACTTCTACGATGGAACACATTCTGTCCATTTCTCCTTTCTCTGAAATCTCCATTCTAGGAGATTTCAATGTTCACCACCACCTTTGGCTCTCCTCTCCTTTCACTGATCCACCTGGTGAACAAGCCTACATCTATTCTATCCTTAATGACCTAGAGCAGCTGGTACAGCACCCTACCCGTATCCCTGACCGCCTTGGAAAGAGCTCCAACATACTTGACCTCTTCCTCACAACTAATCCTTCTGCTTACTCTGTTAATCTTTTCTCTCCGTTGGGCTCCTCCGATCACAATCTTATTACCTTAACCTGTCCTATCACTCCGGTACGGCCTGTGGACCCTCCAGGGAAACGTCGTCTGTGGCATTTTGGAGCCGCGGACTGGGAGGCCCTCAGGCAGTACTTCTTTGATTTTCCCTGGAATGATTATTGCTTCCATGGCCGTGAGCCATCTGAGTGTGCCTTGCGCATTACGGAGGTTATTCTCTCGGGCATGGAAACATACATTCCTTTCTCATATCCTTTGACTAACGCAAGAAAGCCTTGGTTTAATCACGCTTGTTCTAATGCTGTCCGCAACAAGGAGAGGGCCTACAAAAGGTACCGGAGCCAACCCACCCCTGAATCACATCATCTTTACGTTTCTGCCTGGAATCGTGCTAGTCTGTTCTTCGCTCTACTAAAAATAATTTCATCCATACTAAATGCTCTCAACTCTCCAACTCGAATTCTTCCCGTTCCTTCTGGCACCTTGCCAAAAATCTTTCTAACAACTTTACCTCATCATCCTTCCCTCCTCTTTTCTACTCTGATGGTTCTGTAGCTATTTCTTCTACTGATAAAGCAGATCTCTTCGCACAGACTTTCTCCTCCAATTCCACCTTAGACGATTCCGGTGCTGTTCCTCCATCACTTCCCCCCTCTGACTTCCTCATGGCTGACATTAAAATTTCTTCAGTTGATGTATTTTCTGCCATCACTGGCCTCAGTACTAATAAGGCATATGGGCCTGATGGGGTCCCTACTGTTGTTCTCAAGAACTGTGCTTCTGTGCTTACACCCTGCCTAGGCAAACTCTTTCGCCTTTGTCTGTCAATTTGTACTTTTCCTTCTTGCTGGAAGTTTGCTCTCATTCAGCCAGTCCCAAAGAAGGGTGGCCTCTCCCAACCCTCCAACTATCGTCCAATTGCTTTAACGTTCTGTATTTCAAAAGTTTTCGAGTCAATTCTTAATAGAAAAATTTTAAGGCATCTTTCCTATCACAACCTTCTTTCCGATCGTCAGTATGGGATCCGTCAGGGACGCTCCACTGGCGATCTTCTCACCTACCTTTCAGACTCCTGGTCATCCTCCTTTCGGGACTTTGGCGAAAGCTTTTGCCATTGCACTTGACATCTCAAAGGCTTTCGATCGAGTCTGGCATAAATCTTTAATTTCCAAACTGCCCTCCCACGGTTTCTATCCTTCTATCTGTGCCTTCATCGCTAGCTTCCTTTCTGGTCGTTCTATAGCCGCTGTTGTAGACGGCCATCGTTCTTCTCCTAGATCTATCAACAGTGGTGTTCCTCAGGGCTCTGTCCTATCACCAACTCTCTTCCTTTTATTCATCAATGATCTTCTAAGCTGTACATCTAACCCTATCCACTCATACGCTGATGACTCCACCCTTCACCTTTCCATTCGGTTCCCGCAACGCCCATCTCAACAGTTACTTCAACAAGCAAGGGATGAGGCTGTGGCACACCTAATGTCTGACTTGGCTCGTATCTCTGACTGGGGTAAAAATAATATGGTTGTCTTTAATGCGTCTAAGACTCAGTTCTTACACCTATCAACCCGACAAAATCTTCCACAGGTATACCCACTAATGTTTAATAATATTCAGCTTAATCCTGCATCATCCTTGAACATGCTTGGGGTTTCATTTACTCGGGACTTATCTTGGAAAGATCATATTACATCTCTTGTAAAATCTGCTTCCAAGAGATTGGGTGTGCTAAGCCGACTCCGCTCTTTCTTTACCCCTGCGCAATTGTTGACTCTATACAGGGGTTTTATCCGCCCCTGTGTGGAGTACAACTTTCATGTGTGGGGAGGCTCCCCACATACAGCTCTTCTCAGTAGGGTGGAGTCAAAGGCTTTTCGTCTCATTAACTCTCCTCCTCTTACTGACTCCCTTCAACCTCTGTCTCTTCGCCGCACTGTTGCATCTTTATCTCTTTTTCTATCGCTACTTTAATGGTCACTGCTCCTCTGAACTGTCTGCTTGCATTCCTCCACCTCTACGACGGGCGCGTAGCACCCGTCTGGCAGCAAATTCTCATCCTTTTTCTGTCCAACTCTCTAATGCAAGAGTTAACCGTTACTCCCAGTCTTTCATTTATGCAACAGGTCAGCTCTGGAACTGTCTCCCTCTGTCTGTATTTCCTGCTGCCTATGATCTCCAGTCTTTCAAACGCAGTGTGTCCAGGCATCTCAAAATGATCGGATCTTGAATTTGGTTCTATATTGTATTTTGTTTTTCTCTTGGAGGGAACTGTTACTGCGGGCTCATGGCCTTTGGTTCCTTCTTCCTCGCATAAAAAAAAAAAAAAAAGTGGGAGAAGGCGGTGCAAGAGAAGGTGGGGGGAGGGGGGAGCGTGGGAGAAGATGAACCAGTAACGTGAGCGTGTGGAGGCGGAGTGTTGATAATGGGCTGGTTATGGTCATTACTGGAGTGCTTTGATCAGTTTGTGTGAGGCAGCGGGAAGTTTGTGAGCCCGGGGTTACTTCCATCCATTACGACACATAGATGAAAAAAAGAAAATGGAGAAAGACTGGGGCTTCGAACTTATGAAAAGAATCTCCAACATCTTTTCATTACCCTTTCCTGATATTTTACTTCCTCAGGTTTTCATTTACGTGTCTTATTTCTTCTTTTGAAACATACGCCCACCAAAAAATTCTGCTCATGTCTAAAGCTCCGACCTTTTATAACGAAACTCAGACATCTTTGGTTGTTATGAGTTAGGCAAGATTTTTTTTTTTTTTTTCTAGATCTTGAGTTTCAGTTTGTAAAGGAACTCTAAATCTCAGCATTTAATTGCCGAGGTTGCTCCCGTACTCTCCATTCCATTATGCCACACGAATGAAACGTACAAACAAAACACACACAGCCTTTGACGAATCTCCAACATCCTTTCATTAGGTTTTAGGCGACGTGTCGTATTTCTTCTTAAAAAAACACGTAGACAAAACAGACTGAGGTTTCGAACTTACGAAATGAATCTCCAGCATCTTTTCATTAGATATTAGTATTTGCGCCATTTCTTTTTAGGAAATACACACGCGGGACAAAACTTAGCCTTTGCTACGTATAGGTGTGGACAAAATTTACTGTGTACACTGAGGTTTAGAACTTATGAAACGAACCTCCAACACCTTTTAATAGATTTTGGGATATTTGTCTAATTTCTCCTTTTGATTTGCACACGTAGGCAAACAGACCAAGACTTCCAACTTCTGAAACGATTTTTAAAAGTAGACTTTAACATACGAATCTTTTTTCTTCTTATGAAATGTTTACACTGAGAAACGAACTGTGACTCTGAATTTATGAAACAAGTCTTCAACACGTTTTCTGTTTTTCCTGAGACTTTTTATTTACGCGTCGCCTTTCTTTTCTTTTTTTTTTGTTTTACGTGTCCGACTCTGAGCAAAGGCTTCAGGGCCTATTTCTTGGGGGCAGTGACCTATCCCAAGGCCCAGTAGTCCTCCAGCACCTCCACATGTCACCACTTCGGCGCTAACACCCACCGTCCATATTGAATACATGCTAGGGCTGTCTCATACAGGACTGGTGTATTGGTATTAGCGGGGGTATTTTTACGACATGTCGGCGGGTCATCTGGTAGATCAGGAAAGTCTGCTTTTTAGGAAATTCAAATCCTTAAACTGTTACCTGCCCCAGCTAGGATTCGATCCTGGGTCCATTAGGACTGCAGACATCCTCTCTACCGATTCAGCCACAGACAAACAAACGTATTCCTTGCTGCAGTACGTTCAGTTGCGGATAAAAGTTTCTGTATACGTTTGTGGCTTTGAAATTATAGAACAGATCTCCAGTGACTTTTCATTAAAGTTTTATATACACATCTTTCTTCTCACGGGACACACACACACACACACACACACAGACAAAAGGACATTCCTTTCTGTCTACAGTTGCGACGAAGACTTCCTGTACATGTTTAGGTTTTCGAACTTGTAGATCGAAATTCTAACACGTCTAGTTTATCACGAGATAGTTTAATGGGATCTCAGCTGCATCAGACACAGCTTTGAGTCAGCGTAAAGGAACTATGCACAATGGCGGCGAAAAGTTCCTGTACACGTTTAAGGCTTAGGAGGTAAAAAAGAAAGCCAGCACCTTTGATTCCTCTCGTCCTCTTCTCCCTCCTCAATCTCATCGTCTCATTTTATTCTTCGTTGTCTTCTCCCCTTCGTCCTGCTCTCCTCCTCCTCTTCCCCCTTTCCTCTTTTTTCTCTGCCTCTCCCTCCATTGTTTTTTTTTTTTTTTTTCGACTCTTGTTGTTCCTTCTTTCCTCCTCCTCCTCCTGTCCTATCCTTGTTGAGAGAGAGAGAGAGAGAGAGAGAGAGAGAGAGAGAGACTGTCGTAATCTTGTCCCCATAGCATCAAAGCCAGCCTGGTGGCATCCCAAGGGTCTTTGACATCGTGAGGGCAGGAGTGCCACACCCGACACTACTCCTGCACTTTGTTATAAGTGTATGCCTTCACTACACACATACTTTATACTTGTACATACATATTTACATCCATACATGCATACATACATCCTTATATCCTTACATACGTATATACCTTCGTAGATATAGTAGCGTTCCTAAGAAAGTATACAAATGTAGCCGTTTGACCTTCTTAGTGGCCACTGGTGCTGATATATGGCACTGTTTCCCTTACTGCCTGCTGCATTGATCATATGTGCACCAGGCAGTAAGGGAAACAGTTGCACATCTCACCAGCAGTGTACACCACAGTACATAATACCAGCACATGTGTATACCTACTTGTGAACACGGCTGTACATACAGTATATAAACCTTCATTATTTATTCACACACCCGTACTGAATGTGCTTTCCCTGTCTGTCCATCCATCCATCCACCAATTTCTCTCTCTCTCTCTCTCTCTCTCTCTCTCTCTCTCTCTCTCTCTCTCTCTCTCTCTCTCTCTCTCCACACACACACACACACACACACACACACACACACACACACACACACACACACACACACACACACACACACACACACACACACACACACACACACACACACACACACACACACACACACACACACACACACACACACACACACACACACACACACACACACACACACACACACACACACACACACACACACACACACACACACACACACACACACACACACACACACACACACACACACACACACACACACACACACACACACACACACACACTGTAAAGGCCATGCCCCCACTATATGTATAGGGGAAATCAGATTCCACCAATCTACACAGACAGTTCACCTGCACACATTCTTTTCTACAAGTATATTGATTATTGACTACAGATATACTTGACTTTAGCAATATGTTCTGGAAAGGGTCGCCTTCCCGCGGTGGCACCGACATACCCGGACGGTGGAGCTGTTCGACTGTACAAAAGACCCTCTACTCCCTCCCTGTCCCCCGAAAGGAGGATGGTGGGCGGTGAGAAATGTGTATCTTTAACCTGCAGTCCACTGGGTTCTCCTCCAGACAAGCCTGAGGCCACAATAACATCTGCTTCGAGATCTGATTAGGTTTGACGATTTTAAGACAGTGTAAAGGATTTATTGACTCACTTGATGTAGTGCTGCCTACTTCTTCCTTAGCCTTTATCATTCTTTTTCTGTGCTTGCCCTCCTCTCTTCCTATTTCTCACCATCATCCATTCACTTGATGTAGTGCTGCCTACTTCTTCCTTAGCCTTTATCATTCTTTTTCTGTGCCTGCCCTCCTCTCTTCCTATTTCTCACCATCATCCATTCACTTGATGTAGTGCTGCCTACTTCTTCCTTAGCCTTTATCATTCTTTTTCTGTGCCTGCCCTCCTCTCTTCCTATTTCTCACCATCATCCATTCACTTGATGTAGTGCTGCCTACTTCTTCCTTAGCCTTTATCATTCTTTTTCTGTGCCTGCCCTCCTCTCTTCCTATTTCTCACCATCATCCACTCACTTGATGTAGTGCTGCCTACTTCTTCCTTAGCCTTTATCATTCTTTTTCTGTGCCTGCCCTCCTCTCTTCCTATTTCTCAGTCATCCACTCACTTGATGTACTGCTGCCTACTTCTTCCTTAGCCTTTATCATTCTTTTTCTGTGCCTGCCCTCCTCTCTTCCTATTTCTCACCATCATCCATTCACTTGATGTAGTGCTGCCTACTTCTTCCTTAGCCTTTATCATTCTTTTTCTGTGCCTGCCCTCCTCTCTTCCTATTTCTCACCATCATCCACTCACTTGATGTAGTGCTGCCTACTTCTTCCTTAGCCTTTATCATTCTTTTTCTGTGCCTGCCCTCCTCTCTTCCTATTTCTCACCATCATCCACTCACTTGATGTAGTGCTGCCTACTTCTTCCTTAGCCTTTATCATTCTTTTTCTGTGCTTGTCCTCCTCTCTTCCTATTTCTCACCATCATCCATTCACTTGATGTAGTGCTGCCTACTTCTTCCTTAGCCTTTATCATTCTTTTTCTGTGCCTGCCCTCCTCTCTTCCTATTTCTCACCATCATCCACTCACTTGATGTAGTGCTGCCTACTTCTTCCTTAGCCTTTATCATTCTTTTTCTGTGCCTGCCCTCCTCTCTTCCTATTTCTCACCATCATCCATTCACTTGATGTAGTGCTGCCTACTTCTTCCTTAGCCTTTATCATTCTTTTTCTGTGCCTGCCCTCCTCTCTTCCTATTTCTCACCGTCATCCACTCACTTGTAGTGCTGCCTATTTCTTCCTTAGCCTTTATCATTCTTTTTCTGTGCCTGCCCTCCTCTTCCTATTTCTCACCGTCATCCACTCACTTGATGTAGTGCTGCCTACTTCTTCCTTAGCCTTTATCATTCTTTTTCTGTGCCTGCCCTCCTCTCTTCCTATTTCTCACCATCATCCATTCACTTGATGTAGTGCTGCCTACTTCTTCCTTAGCCTTTATCATTCTTTTTCTGTGCCTGCCCTCCTCTCTTCCTATTTCTCACCATCATCCACTCACTTGATGTAGTGCTGCCTACTTCTTCCTTAGCCTTAATTCTTTTTCTGTGCCTGCCCTCCTCTCTTCCTATTTCTCACCATCATCCATTCACTTGATGTAGTGCTGCCTACTTCTTCCTTAGCCTTTATCATTCTTTTTCTGTGCCTGCCCTCCTCTCTTCCTATTTCTCACCATCATCCATTCACTTGATGTAGTGCTGCCTACTTCTTCCTTAGCCTTTATCATTCTTTTTCTGTGCCTGTCCTCCTCTCTTCCTATTTCTCACCATCATCCATTCACTTGATGTAGTGCTGCCTACTTCTTCCTTAGCCTTTATCATTCTTTTTCTGTGCCTGCCCTCCTCTCTTCCTATTTCTCACCATCATCCACTCACTTGATGTAGTGCTGCCTACTTCTTCCTTAGCCTTTATCATTCTTTTTCTGTGCTTGTCCTCCTCTCTTCCTATTTCTCACCATCATTCACTTGATGTAGTGCTGCCTACTTCTTCCTTAGCCTTTATCATTCTTTTTCTGTGCCTGCCCTCCTCTCTTCCTATTTCTCACCATCATCCATTCACTTGATGTAGTGCTGCCTACTTCTTCCTTAGCCTTTATCATTCTTTTTCTGTGCTTGCCCTCCTCTCTTCCTATTTCTCACCATCATCCATTCACTTGATGTAGTGCTGCCTACTTCTTCCTTAGCCTTTATCATTCTTTTTCTGTGCCTGTCCTCCTCTCTTCCTATTTCTCACCATCATCCATTCACTTGATATAGTGCTGCCTACTTCTTCCTTAGCCTTTATCATTCTTTTTCTGTGCCTGTCCTCCTCTCTTCCTATTTCTCACCATCATCCATTCACTTGATGTAGTGCTGCCTACTTCTTCCTTAGCCTTTATCATTCTTTTTCTGTGCCTGTCCTCCTCTCTTCCTGTTTCTCACCATCATCCATTCACTTGATGTAGTGCTGCCTACTTCTTCCTTAGCCTTTATCATTCTTTTTCTGTGCCTGCCCTCCTCTCTTCCTATTTCTCACCATCATCCATTCACTTGATGTAGTGCTGCCTACTTCTTCCTTAGCCTTTATCATTCTTTTTCTGTGCCTGCCCTCCTCTCTTCCTATTTCTCACCATCATCCATTCACTTGATGTAGTGCTGCCTACTTCTTCCTTAGCCTTTATCATTCTTTTTCTGTGCCTGCCCTCCTCTCTTCCTATTTCTCACCATCATCCATTCACTTGATGTAGTGCTGCCTACTTCTTCCTTAGCCTTTATCATTCTTTTTCTGTGCCTTCCCTCCTCTCTTCCTATTTCTCACCATCATCCATTCATTTGATGTAGTGCTGCCTACTTCTTCCTTAGCCTTTATCATTCTTTTTCTGTGCCTGCCCTCCTCTCTTCCTATTTCTCACCATCATCCATTCACTTGATGTAGTGCTGCCTACTTCTTCCTTAGCCTTTATCATTCTTTTTCTGTGCCTGCCCTCCTCTCTTCCTATTTCTCACCATCATCCATTCACTTGATGTAGTGCTGCCTACTTCTTCCTTAGCCTTTATCATTCTTTTTCTGTGCCTGCCCTCCTCTCTTCCTATTTCTCACCATCATCCATTCACTTGATGTAGTGCTGCCTACTTCTTCCTTAGCCTTTATCATTCTTTTTCTGTGCCTGCCCTCCTCTCTTCCTATTTCTCACCATCATCCATTCACTTGATGTAGTGCTGCCTACTTCTTTCTTAGCCTTTATCATTCTTTTTCTGTGCCTGCCCTCCTCTCTTCCTATTTCACACCATCATCCATTCACTTGATGTAGTGCTGCCTACTTCTTCCTTAGCCTTTATCATTCTTTTTCTGTGCCTGCCCTCCTCTCTTCCTATTTCTCACCATCATCCATTCACTTGATGTAGTGCTGCCTACTTCTTCCTTAGCCTTTATCATTCTTTTTCTGTGCCTGCCCTCCTCTCTTCCTATTTCTCACCATCATCCATTCACTTGATGTAGTGCTGCCTACTTCTTCCTTAGCCTTTATCATTCTTTTTCTGTGCCTGCCCTCCTCTCTTCCTATTTCTCACCATCATCCATTCACTTGATGTAGTGCTGCCTACTTCTTCCTTAGCCTTTATCATTCTTTTTCTGTGCCTGCCCTCCTCTCTTCCTATTTCTCACCATCATCCATTCACTTGATGTAGTGCTGCCTACTTCTTCCTTAGCCTTTATCATTCTTTTTCTGTGCCTGCCCTCCTCTCTTCCTATTTCTCACCATCATCCACTCACTTGATGTAGTGCTGCCTACTTCTTCCTTAGCCTTTATCATTCTTTTTCTGTGCCTGCCCTCCACTCTTCCTATTTCTCACCATCATCCATTCACTTGATGTAGTGCTGCCTACTTCTTCCTCAGCCTTTATCATTCTTTTTCTGTGCCTGCCCTCCTCTCTTCCTATTTCTCACCATCATTCACTTGTAGTGCTGCCTACTTCTTCCTTAGCCTTTATCATTCTTTTTCTGTGCCTGCCCTCCTCTCTTCCTATTTCTCACCGTCATCCACTCACTTGATGTAGTGCTGCCTACTTCTTCCTTAGCCTTTATCATTCTTTTTCTGTGTCTGCCCTCCTCTCTTCCTATTTTTCACCGTCATCCACTCACTTGATGTAGTGCTGCCTACTTCTTCCTTAGCCTTTATCATTCTTTTTCTGTGCCTGTCCTCCTCTCTTCCTATTTCTCCCATCTTTCCTGTCACTTCTTATTGCTTTTCTTTCCTTTACAGGTGGCTTAACATTGAGTGACAAGCCAAATGGTTTCCTGTAAGCCAAGAAACCATTTACAACGCTGGGTGGTAACCATATAACCAAACCATACATGCTGCCTACGTGTCAACAAGTGGGTTGGTGGAGGGTTAGTGCCCCTCCCTGTAAAACAAACAACTCAGAGTCAAATGGCCACCCCGTACGGGATTATGGCGCCTGGCAATAGATAGATACATAGATAGATAGATATAACATTAGCAAGTTTGTAGTAAGGTTCGATATAGGACTTATAGTAAAGTGGATGTAGGATGGACAAGAGGTATGGAAAAATGCAGCACTTTCGTTTCCCTGTCTTTCCTGGTAAAAGAAATGTAATGGTAAGATTTGCTTTTCCAGGAGGGTGCAGAAACTCGGAAGCTTTTGAAATCATTCCTTGTCCTTCCTGGAAAAATAAATCTAATTGGAAGGTTTGTTTTTCCAGGAAGAACTAGAGAAACGGGAAGCTTTTGAAATTTCCTCTCATTATTCTTCCTAAAAAAAAAATATATATATATATATATATATATATATATATATATATATATATATATATATATATATATATATATATATATATATATATAGTTATCACAGGGATTTTATTTGTTAATATAATATTTTTTGTAGGAACTCCAAGAGACATAGGAATACTTTGCACTGACCTTCCCTTGTCCATCCTGCGAATACAAATCCAAGTTAATTGTAGGATTTGTTGTTCCAGGAATAACTAGAGACTCGAGAAGCTTATGAAATCTCCTGTCCTTGTCCTTACTGCAAAATATAGTTGTGACAGGGAATTTATTTATTTTTTTCGTTTATTTTATTTTATATACCGGTATTTATATATTGTAAGCAGAACAAGGTGGTATTTATTTATTCATTCCTTCGTTCAGTCATAATAGGCAGAACAAAAGTGGTATTCATTCATTCATTCACTGTAAACATAACAAGGGTGGTATTGTGGTCAGGCAAGGAGGGTTTGTTATCAGGTCATCTGTGCGGATATAATTTCGCATCACACCTCAGTATTGCCTTCCATACGTGCTGTCACTTATCAGCAACACTGCGTTATTAGCATACAGTGGGTTATTACGCAACTGTATGAGGAAATACACGGTTAAGGAAAAGGTGGTAGGGAACCACTTTATCTGACGACATACGTGACAAGCTTCTTAACTCTACTTTCGTTGCCCTTATTATAGAAAGAAATCTTAGTTACAAGAAGAAAATTACCCTGATTCATTCTCTCTCTCTCTCTCTCTCTCTCTCTCTCTCTCTCTCTCTCTCTCTCTCGCAAGATTCGAAACTTTTCTTTCCTTTGCAGAAATTAAAATTCGTTGTGACAAGGAATTAATCGTTGCTGGTGGATTGGATAAAGTAGTGGTCTGCGGTGTGAAAGGACGCGAGATCGATTCCACGCTGAGGCAGAGAAGAGTTTCTGTATATGAAGTTCGTTAAAACAAGTCTGCTTCCACAAGACCCATCGACATGTCATGAAATGTAATACTGACACCTGTCCTGTCTCGTAGTGTGTATGTTTTATGGGCGGTGGGTATTAGTGCTCAAGCACAAATATTTGAAGATGTGAGAAAGCCATCTGTTGCACGTAGGACTGTTGGATCTGAGTAGACTGGCCATAGTGCGTTGACCCTAACCAGACGGATATCTCTTGCCAAGTGTAATTATAATAGAGCAGGTGTTCATAGAGTAGTGCCTCAGGGGTACCTATATGGGTTCTTGGGGGTATCCAACGTCATCCTGAGAAAAAAAAAGTCCGTGCACGAGTATGGTAACTATGAAAGGAGTAATGTGGAAGGAGTAACACTATTAGAGATGGGGTGTCCGGCTGACTTGGAGTTGGACCTGGAGGTGTCATGGCCGAAATAAAACCACTGTAATAGTGTCAGTTTAACTAGTAACCAAGGA
This sequence comes from Coenobita brevimanus, assembly GCF_032717465.1. Taxonomy (NCBI): domain Eukaryota; kingdom Metazoa; phylum Arthropoda; class Malacostraca; order Decapoda; family Coenobitidae; genus Coenobita; species Coenobita brevimanus. Next base: position 79,304 of record NC_137046.1, on the reverse strand, counting down.
GACCCATTCCTACCTCAAATCTAAGGCTCATCAACTTTCACGAAGCTAGATTTTAGTATTGAGAGTTGTCCTGTTCCATCAGATGAAAAAAACAACAACTATAGTGATCAGTCTGTGCCCATTGTAAAATATAAATCAGAAGTGGTATGTGAAACTGAGCACAAGCTTAAGACGACCAAGAAGCTTCACCTTTTAGTATGTCGTCATTCAGCCTCTTAATCTGGTTATCAGCCACTTAATGCCACTTATAGATCTGCCTCCATTCACCTCTGGGTTTAGGCAGGTGAGAGCAGGCGAAGTAATTGGATGTTAAACTGCCAATTAGCATAGTTTGGCTTGAACCGAGGAGGGCAGGTAAAGGCGATGGGGTTGTGTGATGGTGATAGTGTGGTGGTAATGGTGTGGTGATGATAGCTTGGTGGTGTTGGTGATGGTGTGGTGGTGATAACAATGATCATATTCTGATGTTTTGGCCATAGTGTAAGGAAATGATGATGGTGGTACGATTATGATTATAATACCGGGTATGTATGTATACTGTATGTCCAGCCCATTGTATGTGTCAGGAGGCGTATTCCAAGAGGACAGTTATCCACCTACGTCACACCAACAGAGGGCTGATCTCTGCATCCCTCGCACGTCACCTGCCACTTGGCCACTAACACCCACCAACTCTGTTGTGATACGCCAAGGCTGTCTCATTCTGATCTGCTGTTATGTATTAGTGTGTGTGTGTGTGTGTGTGTGTGTGTGTGTGTGTGTGTGTGTGTGGAGGAGCTGTGTACATGGTTATATCGATATCAATGCAAAATATTCCCTGCGACTGTGCTGAAGAGGGAAATGTTCACGCGATGGCACTGATACGACTAGGCGGTGGAGCTGCCTTGGCTGTGAGAATATCCCTCAGTGTCCTTCCTATCTCCCTGAATGGAGGAGGATGACCTGCGGAAGAAGGGCAACGTAACTTGTAGTCCAAATACCAGTAAGCTTAGGGTGTCAAGGCTGCCACTGCTGCTGTTACTGCTAGTTCATTTATATTAAGTGGGTTTAGGTTTTCGCCCTTTTGCAGGTACTTTCACATAGCTCAGTGGCAGAATGAGACAATTCTGTGACTGCGTACTTTCCGTAGAACCTCTTCATGATTAGCTCCATACGCTGTTGTTAATCTCTTCTTATAACTTGACATCCAGTATCGAGAGATGGCAACTTTGTGCCTAGTAAAAAGTGAGCAGAGTATAGGCGAGAATAGTAGTAGTGTTTGTAACTCCAGGCTGATGTGAACGTGAACACAGTGGACTGCGGGCTGAACTTATCCTCCTGCTGTCCACCATTGTCCTTTCAGGGGATGGGGATAAGTTAGAGTAAACCAGGTATGGTCAACCTACAGTAGTTTTCCATTTGTTTCCTCGCACCTCGTCCCGTCTAATCTACCCTACCCAACTCTAACCTAACCTAACACAGCGTATCTAACCCAACCCAACCAAACCAAACCAAACCAAACCAGACCTAAACTAACCCAACCAAATGTCCTTCCTGCCACCCACTCCTCTGAGGCCACTCTTGCAGTAATTAATCAAGTGCATAAGTTTTGTGTCTGTTCCGAGATGCACTGCCATCACTGCATGGATAACATTGTATGTAGCATGAGTGGGTGGAGTTCCAAGATGTGTGTGTGTGTGTGTGTGTGTGTGTGTGTGTGTGTGAGAGAGAGAGAGAGAGAGAGAGAGAGAGAGAGAGAGAGAGAGAGAGAGAGAGAGAGTTTTATGAACATACAATATTCCGAGAGTAAGTTTTATAAATACATAGAACTTCCTTAACAATTGCAGTTAGGTAAATTGATAAATTGATAAAAAGAGCAGGTGAAAAACTAACTCGGCTTTGTAAATAGATAGAGTGATAAACAGATACTCGTACCTTGAGATAGATAATCGTCTATATAAGAGTTATATATATATATATTATATGTATGAGTATATAGGCTATATGTATTTACAGCATATGTATTTTACATGTGTACGTGTATAGAGAGAGAGAGAGAGAGAGCAGGGCCCCTATTCAAAAACGTTCCTAGGAAAGTCCTAAGAACTGCTCTCAGCTGGGACTGTGTCCTGGGAATCGACTCATAAACACTACCTAGGACGTACATGGCAATTCCTACGCAGGAATTTTCCCAAGTCCCAGACTTAGGAAAAGTGCTAACTGTAGCAATATTTTCTTTCGAAAATGCAGTTTTTGGCCAAGATAGGGAGATATATTATTTAGTAAAATACTCTAAGTCATAAAATGATTATAGAAATAATGTAGGTGGATTTCTTGATGAATGTAAATATCTATTTTCCAGTTACATTTTCTTTTTTCTGTGGACGCTAGGCTATCGTGTATTGTAAACATACAGACGACGCGGGAGCATTCAACCTCGTTTGGCAACATATTCAGTACAGAAATGGAGACAATGGACATAATCTTCAACAGCACAACTAACATTCTTTTAAGTCCACTTTCACCGAGTATCCTAGCATCATGCACTGACCCTGGACACTTGGCCAAACAGTTAATAATTCTGTACTTGGCATCAAAAACAACTTGTACATTAATGCTATGATACCGCTTTCTGTTCACATATTCTTCTTCAAACTCTTTTGGGGCTATTATTCTCATATGTGTCCCATCAATTGCTCCAACCACCCCGGGGAAGCCAGCAATCTCCATAAATTCGATTTATTTCCTCTGTAGTTTTGGGGGGTTTGTGGGGAACTTCAAGAATCTACACATTATTTCACGTCTGTAGAACACATTTAATGTCTGTGAGATAACTCTGCTGACTGTAGGCTCTGAGGGTCCCAAATCATCACTGCTGCATAGTTGCATTTTACCTGTGGCCAAATATCTCAACAAAATGATCACTTTCATCTCCGGGGTAAGTGCCTGGTTCCTCTCAGATGGACTTTGCAGAACATCTCTTACCAAGTCAGTAACAAAAATAATTCCTGCACGATCCAAACGGTATCTGCTTATCAGTTCTGCATCACTTAATTCATTCAGCACGTCCCTACGTGGGCGAAAAGTTCTCTGCTGACGCCTCGGAGCTTGTTGTTGTTCAGCCATTTTCAGGTCCTAGGAATATTCCTAAGTCGTAAGTCACCTCCCTGGCTACACCTAAAATCTCCGTGTCTTAGGACCAGTCCTAGGACGTGGGAGCGTTTATAAACAAGTCCTGCGGCTTGGGATCAGTTCCTACGACTTGCGACTAGTTCCTAGGTCCCAGGACCTTTTATGCATACGGGCCCAGGTGTAAGACCAGGTGCTCACAAACCAGCACTTTCTTCCACCCTAACACCGACCTTCCTGTACTGAGGCAAAGGACTGACAACCTATATCAGTATTCCATGGGGTGGAGTCTCGTGGGCTTAGAGAGTTTCTAGTACCCCCCCCCCTCTCTCTCTCTCTCTCTCTCTCTCCGTCCTAATCTTTCTCCTTCCTTCCTCCTCATCCTCCTCCACAGTTTCCCCTCCGGCTCCCTTCTTTTTTTTTTCCTTATGCATTTTTCCTGTCGTCTTTCTTTTCGTTACCGTCAGTTTTGCCGTCTGCTCCTCCTTTTTTCTTTTGCATCTCTCCATTTATCAGCTTTCTTTCCCTCTCTCTCCAGCCTTCCATCCCGTCCAATTGTCTCCATATCTTTCTCCATTACCATCACTTCTAGCCGTCTCCTACTTCTTCCTTTGCTTCTTTCCCTTCCTCTTTATTTTTCCTTTTCTTTCCCCATTCTCTCCCAGTCACCCCCCCCCCTCCCCCCGTTGGCATGGTGGGCATCTCGTGGGTAATACATTTTTCTGAGCGGCATCCTGGAGCACCTCCCCCAGGCCCACCCAACACAAACACCACATTACCAATGCCCACGGATTTGCCCCCGTGTATATTGCAGGGCGTCATGGGGGAGTGGGTGTGGACGGGTGTGGCTGTGGCTGTGGATGCAGTAGTTTCTTTTGAGTGTGGGGATACGAGAGTGTGTGTGTGTAGGGTGGAGGCAGATTGACTCGGAGGAGCTGTAATTACGAGTAGATATGGATGTGGCTGTGGGAAGAGGTGTGTGTTGATTAGGAGTGGGTGTAGATGAGAGTTAGTGTAGCTGTGGACGTGGTTGTGGATGTAGTTTGGGTGTGGGTGTTGTAAACTAGAGTGAGAGTGGAGATGAGTGATGGTGAAGGTGTGGGTATGGACTGAAGTGTGAGAGCGAAAGTGATTGGGAGAGTGCTGGAATATAGAATGTAGGGAGAGTGTTGTGGCTGTGGGTTGGTGTGAATGTGTAGTTTGGGTGCAGGAAGAGATGTTTATGGAAGACCGAGAACGAGGTTGAGAGATGAGAGAGAGTCTGTAAAATTGGAGTGAGAGATTAACTAAAGTGAATTTATGTGAACCTTGCAATTGAAGCCTACCTGAGTGTCCATTGTTGCAGTTGATTGGCTGTCATTGAGGAAAACTTTGGTAATAGAAAGCCCTTCATGTTTCCATTTCCATCTTTATACTCTGTAGGTGCTTTTAATAGATGGGTGTTGATCACAAATGATGACTGAATCTTGGTGAGTAATAAATACTATGTTCAGCACAGTAGTAAGATATAGGAAAGGGACTCAGACAAATTATAAATTCAACACTGACGATCCATGCCGATGAGGATGCCAGTTTCCAAACAGGGTATAATTATATTTCCCTGGTGTTTTATGTGTAATATATGTCCTGTTAGCAAAAGGAAGTAGCCTGACAAGAATAGAAACTGAGGTAGGCTTCAATTGCAAGGCTGAGATAAATTACGTATTGGAGTATGTATTGGAATAATGGAGATGGTAAGAGAGGGAGTTGGATAACGAGGTAAAGAAGTAAGGTGTTGGGGTAGTGTGTGTGAAGGTGGTGGTGTGTCGTGGAAACAGGAGTCCTTACTGAGTAGGGACACAAATGCCTGAAAGTTCATTTGTCTAGGCCATCCCTCACAGCACGCGGCGTCAGGCAGTAGATTTATAGATGTTACAGAAATACAGTAGAAAAAAGATATAGGTACACAAGAGAATAGGCACGTAAATACATCGATGGATAGGCAAGTATACAGACTATAGACATATTTACAGATTCTGATACATACAACATTTGTACGTGTATAAATAAGTAGATAAATAGGTAGATAGATATAGATATATAGGTACACACACACACACACACACACACACACACACACACACACACACACACACACACACACACACACACAATCATCATCATTACAGATATGCTTTTTCGTGTGCTCACTTTTTTATTCCAGACAAAGCGTAGATATTCGTAGAGTATTGAACTGTTATGGATTCAGTGGGGTTGGGATATGTCTGATATTAGATACGAGAGAGAGAGAGAGAGAGAGAGAGAGAGAGAGAGAGAGAGAGAGAGAGAGAGCAAAGGAGGACAGGGAGGGAGAGAGTTTAGAGTTACGGGAGGGAGGGAGACAAGTGGGTTAGTGAAGTGGGGAGCGACAGGTTAGATTGAGAGAGAGAGAGAGAGAGAGCAAAAGAGGACAGGGAGGGAGAGAGTTTAGAGTTACGGGAGGGAGGGAGACAAATGGGTTAGTGAAGTGGGGAGCGACAGGTTAGATTGAGAGAGAGAGAGAGAGAGAGAGAGAGAGAGAGCAAAGGAGGACAGGGAGGGAGAGAGTTTAGAGTTACGGGAGGGAGGGAGACAAGTGGGTTAGTGAAGTGGGGAGCGACAGGTTAGATTGAGAGAGAGAGAGAGAGAGCAAAAGAGGACAGGGAGGGAGAGAGTTTAGAGTTACGGGAGGGAGGGAGACAAATGGGTTAGTGAAGTGGGGAGCGACAGGTTAGCTTGACAATAAATGGGGAGGGGATGGGCAATGTAGAAGACGGAGAAGGAAGAGGAAAAGAAGGAAAAGGAAGAGAGTGAAAGGGAAGATGAAGGAAGAAGAGAGATACTGAAGAGAAGAGCATCGAAAATAAGGAAGAAGAAGAGTGCTGGAGGTACAGAGAGGAATGGACGATGGAGGAGGAAGAGAGGGGAGGGGATAGAGGAGAGAGAGAATAGAGAGGATGGAAGAGAAGGAAGAGAAGATGATGAGGGTGATAACAAGAGAAAGAAAAAAGAGAGCGAAGGAGACAAAATGAGTAGTAAAAGAGAGAAGAAGGGGGGAAGAAAGAGAAGAGAAAAATGAAAAGAAGAAGGAAGAGGAAGAGTGAGGGAAAAAAGAAGGAAGGAAGGAAAGGACTGATTGTCATTTTAAAAAGGGGGACAAAGACGGGAATACTAAGAGAATCCATACGTAAGAGAGACAGTTGACACGAGAGAAAGAATAGTAAATAGGGAATAGATAGACAGAGAGACACACAGGAAGATGAATAGGTGGATATAGATAGATGGAACTAGACATAGATACTGACAAAGAGATGGACAGGTAAGTAAGTAGGTAGGTAGGTAGAGAGAGAGAGAGACATTAGGAGGAAAGGGCAAGTGAATCATCTGGTGGGTAACCTCTCAGTTTTAATTTCATTGATTTTCAAATGCTCGGAGGGAGAATCGTGTGTGTGTGTGTGTGTGTGTGTGTGTGTGTGTGTGTGTTATTATTTGTTTCTTTTTGTGATTACATTCGTGGTTGTGTCTGTCTGGTGTGTTTGCTTATTTGTTTGTATGTTTGTGTGCCTGTCTGGTGTGTGTTTGCTTTATTTGTTTGTAAATTTGTGTAACTGGATGTGATTGTATGATTATATATGTATGTGTGATTGCATGTTTATATGTGTAGTTGTGCTTGTTTTTTGTGTGTATTTGTGTGTGAATGTGTGTGTACTTGTGTGTCTGTGTGATTGCATGTATAATTGTTTGTTTTATATGTGTGTGTGTGTGTGTGTGATTCTGTGTGTATATATATGTGTGTGTGTGTGTTTATCCGTGGGTATATGTACAGTATATTTGTGTATTTGTGTGTGTGTTTGTGTGATTGTACCGTATGTATGTTTTTGTGTTTGTGTACGTATTTGGGTGTAGCAAGACTACAGGTAACAATACCTTACCGTAGTGAAGCAGACTAACACCACACGATTTTACTAGCAAGGACATTTATTAGTTAATTAGGTAATGAAGGCTGCAGGTGACACATCCCTCCTCTCCCAGCCGGAATAAAATAGTTGGCACATGTGAACAAAAGCAGTGCCGTAGTGAAAGATATGACCAGTGTTTACAGTAAGCAAATGTCCGAAAAGATTCTTTGTACATAATGTATTGGGTTGTATCTTTTGTACCTTGATAGTCACTCTAGTTTGGTTATGTTTGTTTGGTAACTGTATTGATGACGATACAAGTATACACAAACAATCTTGTACACAACTTAGGGAATTTGTTGAATATGTCAGCAGGGTTTAAAGTGCGTGGTAGCCATAAGAATGAACATACTGTGTGTATATATATATATATATATATATATATATATATATATATAAGGGATGGAGTACACAGCTTAATCTTAAGTAAGTTTGTGAATATGGTACCAGGTTGTGAAGTGTTTAGCAGTTGTTGGAATAAATAATGAATTACAAACAAGCAATCCTATGCACAACTTTAAGCTTAAGATAATTGATGAGTATTGTAGCAGGTTGTGAAGTGTTTGGTAGCAACTTGTATGAAAGCAGAATTATTAGCAAGCAGTGTTGTAGACAGATAGAGCTTAAGAGAGACTATTAACATGATAGCCTCTTGCAAAGTGTTGGATAGCTGTATGAGCCATGATAAAAGTCTAAGCCAGCAGTCTTAGAACGCCTTAAGAATACTCCCTCTTGTTTGGTTGTCAAGTGTTGGCTGGTATTTTGGTTAAGGTAAAAAGAAGAAATGTTGGCCAACAATATTATGCCTGACTTAACACCAAGAAATGGCACGACTGTGGCTAGACAGTGATGGTGTTGCCTGGTGGTGTGACCCTTGTGGAAGGACGACACAAGGCTTAGTTTTAACCCTTGTGGAAGGACGACACAAGGCTTAGTTTTAACCCTTGTGGAAGGACGACACAAGGCTTAGTTTTAACCCTTGTGGAAGGACGACACAAGGCTTAGTTTTAACCCTTGTGGAAGGACGACACAAGGCTTAGTTTTAACCCTTGTGGAAGGACGACACAAGGCTTAGTTTTAACCCTTGTGGAAGGACGACACAAGGCTTAGTTTTAACCCTTGTGGAAGGACGACACAAGGCTTAGTTTTAACCCTTGTGGAAGGACGACACAAGGCTTAGTTTTAACCCTTGTGGAAGGACGACACAAGGCTTAGTTTTAACCCTTGTGGAAGGACGACACAAGGCTTAGTTTTAACCCTTGTGGAAGGACGACACAAGGCTAAGTTTGGGTTGGCAGTTGTGCTGCGGCTGGGGGAGGGGGGGTTGGTGAGAAAAAGAACAGGAGAATTTTGAGAATGTTACAACATCTTAGGTTTCTCTGCCTTTCAAGTGGCCCTGGAGGTAACATGACACTTTCTCGTTTTTTTCTCTCTCTTTTTTTACTGTTATTAGGAGCGTGCACCATCCACTCACTCGATGTAGTGCAGCCTCCAGATGCCTTGACACTGAGTGGCAACCCGGATGGTTTCATGTTACCCCCAAAACCATTTCCCATGTTGTATGGTATCATTACAACCATTATATGGAAGCCTGGAGGTCTAGTGGGTTCCAGCCGTATGTGAATCAAAAGACTTTAGAGTTCCAATGGCAGAAGCAACAGCGTGGCTTGTAACAGCTTGAAGGAGAAGCACCATTGCTGAGGAAGCCGTCACAGGCCAAACGTCCATTAGAGTTTACATGAGGGTAATGCCACTCGGGGAAGAGTGACTGGTCAGTCTTGGCAAAATGTGATTTATTGTTGTTATTATTATTATTATTATTATTATTATTATTATTATTAATATTATTTTTGTTGTTAATTTTATTTATTATTATTATTATTTATTATTTATTATCATTATCATTGTTATCAGAGCACAGCAGTTAAGCACATCATGACTTTTGCCCTCACCTTTACCTTTACAAACACTTAACCCTTTGTACCGTGCCTACAGGTGCTGTGTTGGGGCAGAAGTACCAACCTGGGCAGCTGGGTGGAGAAGCTGGCAGTGTGTTGGACAGTGAGGATAACGCACTGTTTACCTCCAGTGATGACCTACACATCTTTACCGGCAGTACACAGGTGGGTCAGACATAGATGTATATATATATATATATATATATATATATATATATATATATATATATATATATATATATATATATATATATATATATATATATAGATAGATAGATAGATAGATAGATAGATAGATGGATAAATATAGTGTTGGACAGTGAGCATAACGCACTGTTTACCTCCAGTAATGACCTACACACCTTTACCGGCAGTACACAGGTGGGTCATACATAGATATATAGATAGATAAATAGATAGATAGATAGAGAGATACGACAGGACATTGGCGGATTACAAGAGATGGGCAGCTTAAGCCTGCAGTCCACTGGGTTCACGTTCCAGATGAACCTGGGGAGGGGGAAGGGAAGGATAGGCGAAAGTGGGGACGGAACGGGAGTGGTGGGGTGGCCTTGGGGATGAAGCGAGCGGTGGGCGAGGATGGGCGGTGCTCAAAAGGGCGGAGACAGAAGAGGGTGGGATAGGCGGGGCAGGTTGACAGTGATAGGATTTAGGATGGGGATTGGCGGGATCAGAACGGCTGGAGCTAAGGAGACGATGGGATGATACACAGGGGAAAGTTTGGAGGGAAGGGTATGGTGGAAAGGAAGAGAGGAAAGTGGGCGGGGAACGCCTGTGGGGATGGGGAGGGTGAACTGTTGGGATAAGGAGAGGCTGGCTGAGGTGATGTGGATGGTTCTAGCTATACTCGTAGTTCTTTCCACCTTAACCTGGCCCAAATTTTCGTCCTGTTCCAATTGTTTGCCTTTGCACAGTGGCAGAATCAGGCATCTCTGCTACTCTGCATCATTTACATAGCACTTCTTCGTGACCAGCATGGTCTTTAGTTTTAAGCTGTTGCTACAGTTTGGCGGTCAAGATGGAGAGGTAGCAGTTTTAAGTCAAGTTAGAAGGAGATGGAGAGGAACGTGTTAAAGAGATGTGACGGATGGAGCTGGTAGGGGAGGGGACAATTTGACATAGGTTTGGGGAAGGGTCAGACGTGGAAGGGGAGGGATGGACGGGGTGGTGAAGGACGGAACTGGTAGGAGAGGGGATGAGAGGGGTGTAGGAGGGAAGGGAAGGGCAGGGAAATGGTGGGCGAATGTGAGGAGAGGAAAGGATGAGGAGAAAAGCGGGATAAGATTATAGGTGGGGAGGGGCGGAGAGGAGCAGGCGAGGGAGATGGAGGAAGGGGGAGGGTGAGTGTCTGAATATGTGAGGGAGGGGACGGGACGGCGAAAGTAGGGAGGGGAAGGAGTGGCAGGTTAAAGATGTGGGAGCGTCCTATAAGGACACTATTCGGGGGAGGACAGGAGAGCTGGAGCGGGAAGAGGAGGGTGTGGGTGAGGATGGAGAAGTGGAGGAGGTTAGGAAAGAACTGGAAAGAAAGTGGAGAGGGGATTGGGTGGGTGTTGGGAGGTGTAAGAAGGGTGTGGGTAGGTTGTGGGTGTGGGTAGTGGGAGGGGCGGGCCAGATAAAATCTGTGGGTGGAGTCAAGCGTAGCTCCGGCCAGTGAGAGCGCACCGGGTGAGGGACGGCTGTATTGAGTGGAGTGGGCGGGTTTGGGGTGGAGGCAAGGCGCCTGGGTGGAGGTGGAGAGGCTGTTCGGTGGTGAGGAAGATACGAAGTTAGTGGAGAGACAATGGAATGGAGTGTGGAAGGGGTGGAGTGAATAGAGGGTGGATTTGGAAACAGAGTTTGGGTAGGGGTGGAGTGGATGAGGTGTGTGAATTGGGGAGGTTATTTAGAGAAGTGGAAAGGTGGAACAAGTGGAATGTGGTGGAAAGCAGGAGTTAGAGTAACGCTTTGGGGTGGTTGAACGGTGTCTGGGTGGATGTGGAAATGCTGTAGGCAGGATGGAAGAGGTGGAGTTGGTGGAGAGGCTGTTGGGTTGAGTGTGGAATTAGTTAAGTAGAGGAGGGAGACTTTTGAGAGGAGGGAAGTAAGTTGGGGGAGGAAATTGAGACAATGCAGGTGGTTGTGTGATTGAAGGGTGTGTGGGCGAAGGTGAAAAGGCTATTGGACAAAGTGGAAGAGGTGGAGGATTTGGACTAGTGGAGTGCAAGAGGTAGAGACGCTGACAAGGTCCTGGAAGTGGAGTTTGGGTGGACATTTGGGTGGGAGTTTGGGTGGACATGTGGGTGGTGTGAAATGGGTTGTTGTCTTCTTAGGGTACGCCGAATGGGGAGGACTCTTGGGTAAAGCATTAGGTGGATTTCTGTGGGTGGAATCACGGCGTCTGGTTGGGTGTGGAGAGGCTCTTGGACAGGGTGGAGGAGGGCAGAATAAGTGGTAAAGGCCTGGGAAGGTGGCTGAAATGAGGGGGGGGGGAATGTGGTGGATGGTGGATTTGGAAGTAAATTTTTGGGTAGGATGAAGTGTGTGGGATGTGGAATTTAGTGAGGTGGAAGGAGTGCAGTATGTGGAATTCGGTGTGGAGTGGAGATGGGGAGGAGTTCATTGAGTGGAGTGTGGTGGTTGGGGGTGGGGTGGAGGAGGTGGAGATGGAAAGGCCACTTGAAAAGCTGTTGGTCAGGTACAGGAAGCGGAAATAAAATAGGGAGTGGAATAAGGAGGGACGTTTGGTCTGGCTGGAGGAGGTGAGCTGCAATAGGCGATTTTTTTTTTTTTCAAGTGGATGGGATGGAGTGTGTAGAATTGCGTGCGGAGAGAAGGTGGGTGAAGTATGGGGGTGAAGGGTGGAGTTACAAATGCAGTTAGAGAGAGAGAGAGATGGGGTTCCTTCAGCTGCCAGGTACAAGAGCTAACCATGAATCGATCTCGGGTTCTGTCAGTTGCCAGGCACACCAGCTAACCACTGCACCAACGCTTTCCTCACCAAGGTATATTTAGTGGCAGTATTGACGGGTGGGAATCACGTCAGGCAAATTACCGGCCTTGGCGGGAAGTTATGTGGACGTATATCAGCGTTCGACCCGGGTATCGAACCGTCCATACAGAATTAGGTGCTGAATTTGGTTCATTATGGGTACTGGGTGGAGAGAGAGAGAATGTTATGCGAGCTGTTTGTTGTCGTCGTCGTCGTCGGTGTTGTAGGTGAGTTGGTCATTGGTCTTTACCACTCTTATTAATATTGTTAGTACGGCTTCGTGTATGTGAGCGAAAACAGGGTGATGATGATGATGGTGATGATGATGATGATGATGATGTTGATAGTGATGATGATGATGATATTAAAAAGTCTGACGAGACTGAAAAGTCATAAACAGCATAAAATACAATATTAAACCATCCCTACGATGCAATCCACTATAATCTGTACACCAACAGACGATTGTATTAGGGTCAGGAGACACTTTTGGAACTGGAGAGGTTAGGCCTGTCCTCCATTAACACTGTTACTAATATACATTACTCTTTTTAATTATGCTTGGCCACAAACTGCCATCCCTCCACCTTGAATGCTGAGTTGTAACAATAGATTAACACTGTATGATGATGCTAGTCACAAAGAAGTGCTTTGGAAAGGATATAGAGCTGTTTCCTCCACTGACCTACGTTAAAGTAAGCTGCAAAAGAACGTAATCTGGGCCAAGCTTAGATGAAGGAACAATAGGAGGCAATCTTAATATTGATATTATGACCCGGTAGTGGAGAGAATGAATAAAGCACATCATTGTCGAAGGGTTAAAGTGTAGTATGTAAATAACTTAGAAAGAGGTGTTTAGGAGCCATCTACGCCCACGACCCTGTGCCTGTCATACACCCTCATCATATGTTTGGAATATTATTAATTATAACCTTTAAATTATAAGGTTAGTTAATTTCTGTCACTCATACTGTACTGGTTTCACCACAACTTGGCCAAAATTTTCATCCTTTTGAGCTTATTCCACGTAGCTCAGTGGGAAAAGACAGTGCTACTGCTCAATATACTTTCCACAGCACTTCTTTGTGATTAGCATCGTATTCTAGTGTTGATTCTATCGTTACAACGGCATTCATGATGGGAAGATGAAAATTTTGGATCAATTGAGTGTAAAAAAGGTATAGTCAAGTACCTTAAGTCGTACAGGTTACAACTTTTTGCTACACTGGACTTACCCTGGTAAATAAATTGGCGGGTTACTCTGAGCTAAATGATATAATCCGAGGTTGTAATAAAATGCAAAGCCCATATTTACTGATCAAATTGTTAAGTAATTGGCGTAATCCCTCCAATCCGGTGACGTGTTTTTGTATTTTATTCTTGCTTCCACCAGACGATTTTATTCAGCTTAGGACAAACCTCTGGTAGTGATGGGGTTAAGAAGATTACTTCTGACTCCTTCAGTTCATGAAATATCTCTCTAGCCAAATAAACATGTCTGGAAATAAGACGGATCAAATGAAAAGTACGTCACGTCAGCTGTTTCAGTACAAGGATACTTTAATTTTATATTATTTGCAGTTATTTAACCCTTCTTCTTCATCATCTTGCCACAGGAGTCGCCAGAGGATAACCGTAACATGAAATAATCTAAGGTTACCTGTAATAAAATGGAAAGTCCATATTTCCTGGTCAAATTGTTAGGTAACTTGCTTAATCGCTTCACTGCGAGGAAACATGTTCTTTATATTTGCCATTATTTAACCTTTGTTGTTCATCTTGGCACAGGAGAGGTCAGAGGATAATAACCGCAGCGGCAGCGGTGGGGGTCACAGTTGTCGGCGACGGCACAACGGAGGCGGGGGACGTGGGCCGCAGCAGGACTGCAACAACGGGGACATTGCCGTGTGTGTGAAGCTGCTGGAGGTACTCACAAATAAGGACCTGGGCTTTGCTGCCACCATCCACGAGCTCAACACAATGTGCCCGTGAGTTTGTATTTTTGTTGTTGTGGTGGAAGAGGGGTTGACTGTAAGTGGAAGAGGAGTATACTTGAAGTGCATGACGAGTAGACTTACGTGGAAGAGAAGTAGACTTGAGGTGTAATAGAGCAAAAGTTTTGGTGGAAAGGGGGCATAGTTTGGGTGGAGGAGTAGAATTGTGATGAAAGAGGTGCATAATTGAGGTGGAAGAGAGGTATCGGGTACAACAGGACTGCAGCAACGGGAACATTACCGTGTGTGTGAAGTTTCTTGAGGTCTTCACAAATAAGAACCTCAGTTTTGTGACGACCATTGATTGGCTCAGTAGAATGTGTCTGTGAGTTTATATCATGTGGTTCTTGGGGTGAAAGAAGGGTGGAGTTTGATGGAGGAAATAAAAACTTTGGGTTGGAAAATTCTCTTCCAAGCTGAATAATGTTGACTGGATCTAGTAAGAGTAAATCAGAATTCCTTATAGTGAAGATTTTAATGAAGGCTGTATGCAGTCCCTCCAATTCAGAAAGTTTATTAAGCTGAATGTATTTGGCTGGAGGCAATAGAATAGCATATAAATGGAATTGCTTTATTGAAGGGGTGGTAGGTGGGGGCACTCACCATCCACTCACCCGATGTAGTGCTGCTTTGGGTGTCTGCCCTTTCCTCTCTTCGTTGCGTCCTCCTCTTTCTTTCCTTCATTCTTTCCTCTTCTTTCTGCCTGCGGATGACATTACACTCCCTCTTCTGTCTTTCTTTCCTACATTCTTTCCTCTTCCTTCTGCCTGTGGGTGACTCTACACTGAGTGACAAGCCAAGTGGTCTCCTGTACTCCAGGAAACCATTTACTACGCTGGGTGGTAACCATATAACCAGATTATGGCGCCTGGTGGTTTAGTGGGCAATTAAGGCGCTCCAATCGGATTGAGCCAGTGAAGGTTTATATCCAAGGGTTGGTTGGGGTTTATTGCTCACGTAATGCCACACAGGAATGAGTGAGGCTGGTCACTTTCATCTTAAATGTCAGGACCAACTTGCCTAGCCCCGGGCTCCTACGCTCCTCGTGGGGCAACACAGGATTGGACTTACTGAAGGGGTTAATGAAGGCTGTATCTAACATCCAGTTGCAAAAGTCTAAAATGAATGAAGTGACTGATAAGAGCAAGAATAAAGTAAAACTCATATTGGTAATAGCAGTAGTGGTTGTTGTAGTAGTAGTAGTAGTAGTAGTAGTAGTTGTTGTTGTAGTAGTAGTAGTTGTTGTTGTAGTAGTAGTAGTTGTTGTAGTAGTTGTTGTTGTTGTAGTAGTTGTAGTAGTTGTTGTTGTTGTAGTAGTTGTAGTAGTTGTTGTTGTTGTAGTAGTTGTAGTAGTAGTTGTTGTTGTAGTAGTTGTAGTAGTTGTTGTTGTTGTAGTAGTTGTAGTAGTTGTTGTTGTAGTAGTAGTTGTTGTTGTTGTAGTAGTAGTAGTAGTAGTAGTAGTAGTTGTTGTAGTAGTAGTAGTAGTAGTAGTTGTTGTTGTTGTTGTAGTAGTAGTAGTAGTAGTTGTTGTTGTAGTAGTAGTAGTAGTAGTTGTTGTTGTTGTAGTAGTAGTAGTAGTAGTTGTTGTTGTTGTTGTTGTAGTAGTAGTAGTTGTTGTTGTTGTAGTAGTAGTAGTTGTTGTTGTTGTAGTAGTAGTAGTAGTAGTAGTAGTAGTTGTAGTAGTAGTAGTTGTAGTAGTAGTAGTAGGATGAACCCAGTGGACTGCAGGATGAAGTTGCCCTCCTCCTGCCGTCCACCATTGTCTTTTCGGAGACTAGAGAGGGAGATGAGGGAAGTATAACCAGGCTGAGGAGGCGACCAGCTACATCAGTGCCACCGCGAGAAGGCGTGCCTCTCCAGCAGCCATTCTCGTAGTAAAGGGGTTTAGCGGCCGAGTGACCCAGAGTTTAGCTGTTTCATCGATCCGCGTCCAGTGTGGGGAACCTGCTGGTGCAGTGGTTAGCACACCCACCTCGCAACTGAAACAACCAGAGTTCGGTTCTGCTGCCGGTCAGACTGGTGGACGCAGTTAGTTTCCTCCTTGTCCCTATTCACCCAACAGTACATTTGGGACCTGGATGTCAACTGACTAGTGCGGGTCGTGTTCTGAGGGAAGATTGGGACTCAGCACAAACTGATGGTCTGCCGTAACGACCCTCGTGCAGTCGATAGGCATAAACCTAAGACTGGTTTTTACCAACTGTTCCTCGTGTACTCTGTAGTTCGTTCACTTTAACTTGGCAGAGATTTTCGTTCTTTTGAAGCCTATTATACGTAGCTCAGTTACAGCATAGACCAGTACTATAGATCAGCATAGTTTCCACAGCACTTCTTCGTGACTAGCATCATATTCCGTTGTTAATCTTGCATTACAACTGCATAATCAAGATGGAGAGATGGTAATTGTAGGCCCAGTTAAAGTTAGTAAGGTTGCAGCAAATTTTTCACCTGCCATCCTGACCACTTCATTTGCATGACGTCTTTTTCATTCTGTTGTTGCTGTAGCCAGACGATTTTATTCAACTTTGGTAACACTTTTCAGACTGAAGGGGTTAGATACGTCCTTCATTAACCTATCACTGATATACTCCTTTTACACTAACGACCTAAAATTGCCATCTCTCCATTTTGAATGTTGTGGTGTACCGATAGAGTAACACTGGAATATGATGGTAGTTACGAGGAAGTGCTATGGAAAGGATGTAGACCTGCAGCACTGTCATTTTTCAGTCACTGAGCTCCGTGAAACTAGCTTTAAAAGGATATAAATCTGAACCAAGTTGGGATGAAAAACCTACAGGATTCTCGTGTTAGCTGAGTAGAATCGCGTGATAGAAATAAGAATAAAACAGAATACGACGTTCTTAGATGATGATGATGATGATGATGGGGAGGAGGAGGAGGAGGAGGAGGAGGTGGATGAGATATTCTGCATATGAAATTAAACCCTTCACTATTTATTGATGATGATGATGATATTGGTGATGATAATGAGGAAGAGGAGAAGGGGGAGGGGAGGATATTTTCTGTATATGATGAAATCCATCACTACCGTGAGATTGTTTTCGTGTTATTGTTGTTATCACCTGACGAATATGTTTATCTTTAGAGAGATTTTTGGAGGTGGAGGGATTAAGTAATAGCCTAAGGAGCTCCGGTGACTCAGTTTGTAGCGTGATTCCCTTTCAGTCTGCTTTTAGTCTGAGGTTGGAACCCAAGCCGTGGCTGGCATTTAAGTGGTTGTTGGTATATTTCATTTACTTTAACTTGGCCAAATTTTCACCTTTTGTAGTTTGTTTCACATGCTTAGTGGCAGAAAGACAATGCTGCGGCTTTCCATCCTTTTCCTGTCACTTCTTCATGCCTATTATCGTAGTCTCGTGATAATCTATTGTTATAACTCAGCATTCAAGATGGAGGGATGGCAGTTTTAGGACAGGTTGAGTGAATAGAGTATAGTATGTCCTTTCATATACTTGCATATAGTCGCACATGGACTTTGACACGCATCACCCTCGTGCAGTCGATTCGCGCTGGTCTAATTCTTCTTCGTCAGGATGCTGTTGGAAGGTGTTCACTGCATCGATAACTACACCCGTCTTTACTCAGAACCATCAACAATGTGAAAAATGTAGAGTAATTCTGTTAAACCAATCGGGGCCCTCTTTCTGGACACCACAATGTGAAAATAGTTTAATGTATACAAGTCTGTATCCCTGCCGGAGCACCGCTATGTAAGATATTTCTGGTATTTACTAATAACTCGTAGGTCGTTACTCGTTTATGAAGTTGTTCTTAAGTAAATCAAACAAGTCTCATAGAGTTAGGTGAAACGTAACTTAACCTTAACTCACCTACAATAACTATTTCTCTTCTACCTCATAGCTAATCCCCCCTTGAATTGGCCAATTCGTAAAGGATACTTAGCTAGTGAAGAGGGAGTGATCGATAACCGATGACGATGAGGCTGCTTAGTGTAATTGCTTTAGCAAGCGTCCTTATGGTGCGTATGTACAACCTAGCTTGAGAGCGACTAGGAACAGAGAGAGTGAACGCGGCAATTCTACCTCCCTCATAGAATGGTAGGTTGCCAACTTTTAGTTATTTACAGTACTAAATACAGTCAAATTACATCATGATATGTACAGGGCAAATCTAACAAATTAATCTTAGTTCCACTTAAATTAAAGTTAGACCAAATATTCCCTTTAACTATGTAAATATCTTAATTCCACATCTGCCTTAACAGGGGAATCTTTCCCTGCTTGCCACGTCACCTATCGCGCAGACGCAGCTTAGGTCAGTGGAAAATACCACATAATTACGTGTATTTACAATGCATAGTTGTCCACGGGGGTTAAATGCAGTAGCATTTAATTTATCAATAACAAGAATTATTAAAGAGAACGTCGTTTCTGGGTTATTAAAATCGCTTGAATAATTAACAACAGTCTCTACGTCCTCTGCCTTTAACCAGGGATAAACTATGATAAATTTAGAGAGCGCAACTGCTCTGGGGGAAAATATTTCCCACAGTTTTGGGGCCGGCGGAAAATGATACGTTGTATCATGTAATATGACCCTTAGCCAAGAGTTCCCTCCATAATTCTCGAGAACCCCGTGCTGCGGCCCTACTAGGTCGCGCCTCTTGACCCGTTTGATCTTCACCATTCTCTGGATCCGGAGTGGCTGCTAACTCAAGGGGTACCAGTTTATCAATAGTTTTTATACTGGTATGTCCCCTGCATTTTATTTTTACGAATCTCAGCACCTCTTCAGAATCTGGGTGTGTGGAGATCACTTTAGCTAATGGCCACTGGGATCTTGGCTGTTCAGTCTTCACTAAGACCACATCTCCTATATTAATAACTGATTTGTTGCTGGCAGCTTGAGCTCCATAAAACCTCTCGCGTAGGCTCAAAAGATACTCTTCGCTCCAATGTCTGTTCCATGTATCCAGCACCCTTTTCAGACGTTGATATCCCTCCCGAAGGTGTTGTCCTAAATCATTAGTTTCTATGTTAGGATCATCCACTTCTTCCTGGATATCCACACAAGGCATCGGATGGAGCTTCCTGCCATATAACATGAGAGCCGGTGTTAAGGCCTCTAGCGAGTCGCTAGTGTCATCTTGATAAGTCAGAGGTCTATTATTAATCCTGGCTTCAATTTCAGTTATTACTGTTCTTAAATCTTCTCTCGTGATCTTAGTTCTATGTAATGTTTTCCTGAGGCAGTTCTTGACAATACCAATCATTCTTTCGGTAAATCCATTTTGCCATGGAGCTCTTGGAGCTGTGAACTGCCAAATACAATTTCTGATTCCCAGCGCCGACTTAACCTTCGGGTCATTCATTATGATCAAAAGTATGGGAGCTGCTCCAACGAAATTAGTTCCGTTGTCGCTTATTAACTTACCAGGACAAGACCTTCTAGCGGCAAATCTGCGAAAGACATTGAGGAATGTCTCTGAGCTTAGGTCTTCCGCTAATTCTAGATGGACTGCCCTTGTGTAGGCACAAGTGAATAAACAAATGTAAACTTTATAGGGAGTTTCCTCACCCGTAACAGTTATAGCCCCTGTGTAGTCCACTCCTGTTTTATGGAAGGGCCGACTTATGCTCACCCTTTCCTTCGGTAGGGCTGGTGGTCCAGGGTAGTTAAAAGGTCGCTGCTCATACCTCCTACAAATGATGCAGTTTTTGAGATATTTTTTAATAACCTGTCTACCCTTAGGAATCCAGTACCTTTCCCGAATTTGGGCTAAGGTCTGTGGTACACCTCCATGGAGAGTGGAATCATGGGCTTCCTTTATAATAAGTTGTACAAAGCACCCACTCTTAGGTAATAAAATGGGATGTTTGGTTTGGATAGGCAAGTCAGCCTTTACCAATCGGCCTCGACATCTTATCAGACCCTTTCCGTCTAAGAACAAGCCTAAATTCTTCATCAGCTTATTCCCTTTTCCAGTGTCTTGGCCTAAAAGTTTATATATTTCCCTGTAAGAATTTCTTTGTACTCTTTTCAGCCAGTATTCTAGGGGATCTAATTTTCGAAACCCCACCTTCTTATTCAAAAATTCAACAACCAATTTAGTAGTATTTAGAAGTTGTCTTATCGATGAGAATCGGCTGATGTCAATTACTTCTGGCTCAGGTACTATAGGATCCAAGTTCACTACACTAATCTCAGCAATACTGTACTGTTTCTGTTCAGGCCAATCCTTAGTGAGTAACCATTTAGGACCTTTAAACCACAAGTTATCTTTGATCAGTCTCCTTACGGTCGAACCTCTCGAGAACAGATCAGCTGGATTTTGTTTGGAGGACACATGCATGAATTTAAATTTGGAAGACAGCTCTTTAATAGTCTTCACTCTATTACGGACGAAAGGAATTTTACTGTCTTCCTTCCCTATCCAGTAAAGACAAATCTTACTGTCAGTCCATATGTAAATATCCTCAAACTGAGTATCAAGAGTAATGGTTATATACCTGGCCAATTTAGTTCCTACTTCTATGGAAGCCAATTCCATTTGAGGTAGGGTTCTTTCTTTAATTGGCGCAACTCTGGCTTTGGACATTATAATCTTACTATCCTCTCCTGTTGCGCAATAAGCTACTGCTCCATAAGCCTTTTGAGAAGCATCACAAAATATGTGTAAGTGCGACTTCTCATTACTGTTTATTTTCCTGGGAATACATATGCTTAATGTAGTTTCAAACTCCTTTCTAATCTGTTCCCATTGTTCCACATATGTCTCACCCAATTCAGTGTCCCAGTCTAACTTTTCTTGCCAAGCCTCCTGTACTAAACTTTTGCCCCTAATAACTATAGGACTGACCAATCCTAATGGGTCAAATAGCTTGGAAACCTGACTTAACAAGGACCTCTTGGTGAGAGTGACATCAGAGAACTTAATTGGTTTCAAAATTATTCCATCAGCTGTTGTATCCCAGTTAAGACCTAACACATTTCGAATTTTGGGAATGTCAGAATTTGGATAGTCCTCTTGTATTTTATTCCTCAAAAGCGGTGAATTTGTATTCCAGCTCTGTAACGGCAAATTTGCCTTCCCACATTCGGAATTGGCTATTTCATAAGCCTTCAAAGCTTCCGATTCTGTATCAGCAACACCTTGCAAATTATCCATATAAAAAGCCTGCCCTATTTCTGGACATTTGGCATTTTCAAAATGATGCTTTAAAGTGTTGCAAAGTAGGAAAGGACTAGCACAAGAGCCAAAGAGCACCGATCGGAAACAGTAAGTTTTCAATGGACTATCCTCATTTTGAGGATCATGAGGCCAGAGGAATTTTGTAAATTTCCTATCCTCATCTCTCAGTCCTATTCTGAGAAAAGCCTTACTAATGTCTGCTGTGTAAGCGTAAGGTTTCTCTCTAAATCTTAGTAACACATTCCCTAACTTCTCTGTTAGTGTAGGTCCAGAGTATAGGCAATCGTTCAAGCTAGCTGATCCCTTGGACGCTTTACTACTACAGTTGAATACTATCCTTATGGGAGTAGTTACTGAATCCATGCTTACAGCATGATGTGGTAAGTAGTGTCCTTCTTTGTGGTTAACAGGGTATTCTACCTCTTCTATAAATTTATTCTTCAATTGATCCTTTATAATATTATCATATAGGGTCAGATGTTCTGGTTTATCTCTCAACTTTCTTAGAAGAGAATTTAACTGAGCTTTAGCTGCTTGGTAATTTGTTGGTAACTCTGAGTGGTTTAGTTTCCATGGTAATCCTATCCAATACTGTCCATCCTTAAATTCCACAGACTGATTATACAGATCCAAAGTTATCTTATCTTCAGGGGTTGGTTCCTCAGAGTGTATACCTATACTGTCTAGGTCCCACAGTTTGTGTACAGGTTCAGTGTTTTCATCCAACAAGTCATTTATCTGAGTAGGTTCTAATTCTGCACCTATTCTAGCTACCATCAATGACTGTGTGGGGGTAACAAAGACTGAGTCTACTAGTTTGGCCTCTCCTTTAACTTGTTTTGGAAAAGGCAACTGACCCATAATAAGGTTACCTCCTGGACTCTTGAACAACTGTACCTTATTCCTTTTGAAAGTCCTATGTAGGAATCTTCCACAATAATCAGAACCAATGATCATTTTTATGGGACCCACAGTATCTGATTCCACATTCTGTTTAGCCAACTTTATCCCTGAGCTTTGCAGATGATCAGAGGTTTCCTTCAATCCCTTTATGTATATACTTGTCTCCATAGTATCAAGCACAGCTGCTGTTATACGGCATTTATATCTGCCTAATTGTATTACAGGTCTAACTAAATCAAAGGACTGAGCCTTCCTAGTTGTTAAGAATCCTGTAATGGCTAGATTTACCTTGCCGATAACTGGTAACTTTAATTTCTCCACAATGTCTGCAGAAATGAAAGTTTTCTGAGCACCCGTATCAAACAGGGTACATACTAATTGGTTTCTATTCTCAAACAATACCTTCACATCTGCTATTGGTACTGCAGCTGGCATTACTAATGGAGCATTCCCTTTTGCAATTGTCATATTGACGCTTGCAGGTTTAGGAACCTCAATTTTCATCCTAGGGCATAAAGCACTATGATGATGATCCTTTTTGCATTTAAAGCAAAGATTTAATTTAGTCTTACAGTCCGCGGCAGTATGTTTGGAGTTCATACAGATTATACAACACCCCAGTTCCTGAAGCTTCCCTACTCTAGAAGCATAATTAGGGTAGTGTTGACAAAATACACTGGAATGTTGTTTACCACAAAAGACACAAACTTTCCTGTCTTTTACCATGGAAGGTTTTATTTCCTTAATATCTTCAGCATGTCTATTCCTTATCTTTAATACTTTATCCTCGGCCTTCGTGGAGCTAAGGAAAGTACCTATCTCTTCTTTAGGCACATACTTAATCTTCTCTGACTTAACTTTCCCAATCAGTTGGTTGGTGGGGTTTTTTCTTTACTTCGGTCTTCTGTTTGACCTCAGTAGTGTTTAATGTTCCTTGCAAATGTTTACAGAGTTGCATCAAGCCTTCCTCTATCTCTTCACAGGAGAAATTATCCTTCTGGTACCTACCATACAAAGCATCCTTGGTTTTCGGTGGTAGCTTTAAGGACACAATTCTTGAAAGCACCCAATCTGATGTTTTAATATCTTCGTAAGTACCTAAGGCCCTTAATTTACAACTTATTGCAATTCTAAATTTTTGCAAGGAATCAAAATCGTGCCTAGGCATGGGTAATTCTATTAGAGCCTTTAATAAACGATTTATAACCTGCTCCCTGTCTTCGTAATTTTGTCTAAGGATGGTCAAAGCCACTTCATAGTTATTTTCTTCTACTGGTAATTCTTTTATCAGTTGATATGGTGTTCCTTTGACCTGTCCTAACAAATAAGTAAGTTTGGTGACTTTAGGGAGATCTGTTCTATCCTGTACCAAATATTTGAACTGATCCCAGAAAGATTTCCAGTTCTGCTCTCCATCAAATTCTGGAAGCGTTATTTGTGGTAACACAGCTCTACTCTGCTGTGCCACAACTTGTGTTTCCATAGTAGTGTCAGCTAATTTTGACTCTAGTGTCTTTACTACAGTTAAGTATTCTTCTAATTTGTTTTCAAACTTCGTAGTTTCTGACTCTAAGAGTTCTTTATTCTCAGCCTTTACTATAGCCGCTTCTAAAGTTAAGTAACTCTCTTTGTACTTACTCCATCGATCTTTCAGAATATTTAGGAGACTATTTATTCTCTCCTTGGACAGAGGTATTTGGTCCAACGACTGGTTACAATCATTTATGGCTCTAGTTACCCATCCTGCCTTACTACTAGAAGATCTTTGCAATAAAGAAACAGACATGTTGACGGAGTTCTAATTTAATAATTTAATTATGAATTCCAACCACAATTTTACCTCAACTTAGTAATGATTTGATTATTTTAAATTTTGAAGAGGGTAGGGATTAAGTCCTCATTGTACAAATTATCCCCTCTCCCAATTTCGTAATATTCCTTACAGCTCAGCTAATTATTTAGTTTAATTTTGAGGAGTGTAGGGATTAGGTCTATACTTTTAACCTATTCCCCAGGGTTATTAAACCTCAAGGGTTTTATTTTTTCCCCACACTCAATTGCCAAAACACCCATATTCCCAGAGCTCAGAATTTATTACCTCAATACTCCATAGGCCCACCCATAGCTTGTACAGCATAGAACTCTCCTTTCTTATGTTCTACATAATTTATAAATTTCTGCAGAACCGCTTCCCTACCATGATGGTTCCAATGTATACCATCAGATTTCAACATTGCTTGGAAGGGCTTGGCATTAAAATGTATGAAATCCCTTCCCTTCCTGGCCCGTTGCAAACTTCGGTTCACAGCTCTGCTAACTAATTTATATGTTCCATAACAAACTGGAGAGCCATATGGCAGGTTCCTTGGCTCGAGGAGGGTTATGGCTACTGAGGATTTACAAGAGCCCTCTATGGCTCCTACCACTGCTAAAATATTCTCCACAACTTCATTGACCTCCACGTCCTCATGGATATCATTTCCTCCAAGGAAAAGGACCGTACGGTCATGCTTCCAGTCTAGTACGGCATTCAGCCTTTCATCTTCAGAGAAAAAGCTTGCCTTTCCTCCCGGAGCCCTGTAGACACGTACGTCCACGTCTTCCACGTCAACCGAATGTGGTAGTAAACTATGCCCCACAAAAGCAACTTTAAACACATTCAGCGCCTCGGCACACATCGGTTTTCCTCACTCGGGGCACCACAAATGTGAAAAATGTAGAGTAATTCTGTTAAACCAATCGGGGCCCTCTTTCTGGACACCACAATGTGAAAATAGTTTAATGTATACAAGTCTGTATCCCTGCCGGAGCACCGCTATGTAAGATATTTCTGGTATTTACTAATAACTCGTAGGTCGTTACTCGTTTATGAAGTTGTTCTCAAGTAAATCAAACAAGTCTCATAGAGTTAGGTGAAACGTAACTTAACCTTAACTCACCTACAATAACTATTTCTCTTCTACCTCATAGCTAATCCCCCCTTGAATTGGCCAATTCGTAAAGGATACTTAGCTAGTGAAGAGGGAGTGATCGATAACCGATGACGATGAGGCTGCTTAGTGTAATTGCTTGAGCAAGCGTCCTTATGGTGCGTATGTACAACCTAGCTTGAGAGCGACTATAGTAGGACTCGCGCGCGCTCGCGGCCGTGGCGCGGCCCGCACCTGTATACAGTGTTGCCACGTTTTCTATACCGTTATCTCTCTCTCTCTCTCTCCTGGCGGGAAATGTGAGCCACCTTGAGTACTTTTGATTCTTTTATAAGTTATTTATAATTGTGCTTTCATTTGTTAATTTGGTTTTGTCATATTTAGTAGTAGATGGAGTGTCAAAGTTACTGTCTGCTGAGAGGTTTGTTACGTTACTGATTCATACACCCCGACGTAGTGGTCCAGGGGGGAGGGGAAGTGTGAAGGGGGATTTGACCTGAGACACCCAGGAGGGATTAAGAAGGGAGGAGAGGGGAAGGGGGGGCTGGATTCACCTACCACGTGGTCAGTATTAGGAGAGAGAGAGAGAGAGAGAGAGAGAGAGAGAGAGAGAAATTACGTGTATAGATATATGTGCATCAATAGGAACAATGTATATCAGTGTGTGCAGTATGTACAAAGGAACAAATGAATACAAAGAAGGCAGTGACAGACCTCTCTCTCTCTCTCTCTCTCTCCCTCTCTCTCTCTCTCTCCTGGCGGGAAATGTGAGCCACCCTGAGTACTTTTGATTCTTTTATAAGTTATTTATAATTGTGCTTTCATTTGTTAATTTGGTTTTGTTATATTAAGTGATGCCGACAATGCATTCAATGCATGCCTCTCTCTCTCTCTCTCTCTCTCCCTCTCTCTCTCTCTCTCTCTCTCTCTCTTGGGACATTGAATCTCCTCATTCTCCCTTGGGACATTTATTTTAGGCCAGATGGATGTGTAAGTATTGCCACTCACAAGAATTACATGAATTATTTCTTTTACTTTGGATATTGGCATATTTCTTCTTTTTTTCAGGCTCATTATCTTATATCCATAACTGTGATATTATTACCCACCCTAAAACTACGCTAAAAACCAATAAAAGTGACTACAATATCTTTTAGCAACACTGTACAATATGTGTGCCATGTTTCTGTGTTACTGTATAAATATTTTATGCATAATAAGATTACTGTTGATTCATCCATCAAAATACACAAGTGTAAGTTTTATTCATCTGAATTTATCGAATTTGTGATGCCTTGTACATAAATAGCTTCCGTTTCACATCGCAAGTTGGGGAAACGTGGCACCATTGCCCACAGGTGCTGGCCACACCCCCGCCGCAAACAGGCGGGAATCCGACTATAGGAACAGAGTGAGTGAACGCGGCAATTCTACCTCCCTCATAGAATGGTAGGTTGCCAACTTTTAGTTATTTACAGTACTAAATACAGTCAAATTACATCATGATATGTACAGGGCAAATCTAACAAATTAATCTTAGTTCCACTTAAATTAAAGTTAGACCAAGTATTCCCTTTAACTATGTAAATATCTTAATTCCACATCTGCCTTAACAGGGGAATCTTTCCCTGCTTGCCACGTCACCTATCGCGCAGACGCAGCTTAGGTCAGTGGAAAATACCACATAATTACATGTATTTACAATGCATAGTTGTCCACGGGGGTTAAATGCAGTAGCATTTAATTTATCAATAACAAGAATTATTAAAGAGAACGTCGTTTCTGGGTTATTAAAATCGCTTGAATAATTAACAACAGTCTCTACGTCCTCTGCCTTTAACCAGGGATAAACTATGATAAATTTAGAGAGCGCAACTGCTCTGGGGGAAAATATTTCCCACAAACAATGTATTACCTAACATAATATCATTTAACCTAACCTGACCTAACCTAACCTAACCTAACCTAACCTCACTCACCATAACCTGATCTAACCTAACCTCACTCACCATAACCTGACCTAACCTAACCTCACTCACCATAACCTGACCTAACCTAACCTCACTCACCATAACCTGACCTAACCTAACCTACCGCAACCTAACACAACATACTCAGACCAACTCTTTCTTTTAAGGCCAGGATGACGATGATGGTTGTTGGTGAGGATAGTGGGGGCGAAGAATATGAGGATGATGGACCTAACCTCACGTAACTCCTTGTCTCCTTGGTCAGGGTGTTGTTGGAAGGTCTTTAGTGCATCGACAGCTACACCCGTCGTTGCCTGACGCAGAAGCACCGAGAGTACTTCAACAAGCTATACGCTGGCACCATTAGGGTTATCAAGGACCTGTGTAACACCAGAGGACACTATCAGGAAGGTTAGTGCAACTGATTGTTGTTTAATCCCAGTCAAACCTGGTCCAGCAGACCCGTCGACAGCAGGTAAGCAACTGTCGCTATGGGATCGTCCCACAGGTTGCTCATACCGTTGATGTGTGTTAGTGTGGCATGTGGTGTGCAGTGCGCCATTATGTGTGTGGTGTTGTGTTGGTGTGGCATGTGGTGTGCAGTGCGCCATTATGTGTGTTGTGTTGTGTTAGTGTGGCATGTGGTGTGCAGTGCGCCATTATGTGTGTTGTGGTGTGTGGAGCTAATCTACAAGTGGGCCACGTGTCATCTGTGATTACACTCAATTCAAATGTAAGCTGGGCTGGCTGGTGGCTTGATCTAAACCTAGTAATTGGATCAGCTTTATTTAAGGATACCTCTGATGAGTGGATATCGGGAGGGAGCTTGTAGTATAGCGTTTTAATTGAGCTGTTATGTTATCCTGTGTTAAAGTGAGTATGTAGGTATTTTTTCATTGCCGGTGTTGGAATGTATGGAGGTGGGATGTTGAAGAAGGTCCTGTAATATTTGTGCTCTGATTGTTTTACGTGTGTGGTTGTGTTGTGTTGTTCTCTCATAATTATAATGACAGAGGTGTTGTGTGTTAGCACAGGCTGCCGCGTAGAACTGTGTGTCCATCATGTCATGATATTCTCTAACAGGAAGGCTGAGAGGAGATGCAAAATGTGGAGAGATGGAGTGGTGTTGGAAGGAAATGAAGGCAGAGAATGTTGTTGCGGTTGTTAATGTAGTTCCAGGTTCATATGGACGTGAATCCTGTGGATTGCAGACTTAAGTTGTCCTCATTCTAAAGCCCACCGTCCTCCTTTTGGGGATAGAGAAGGAAATGAGGGACATGTGTATAATTAGTCCGGCTGGTGATATCAAGTTTTCACCAAATGAAGGCGTCCCTCTCCAGCACCGGGCAGTTGTGTCACGGTATTAAGGTTAATAGTTGAAGATGGTTAGTCATGGTCGAATTATGATCTGACAGATTTTTTTCTTAGTTCAGTTAAGGTAAAAAATGACAGCAGTAGAAATGAGGTATCTGAGAGGAGCATGTGTGGTTACGTGGAAAAACACAGACAAATGGGAAAGCGAAGGAGCGTTGTGGTGTTGATGTGAGCGTTGGGAGAAATGTTTTGAGATTGTTTGGCCGTGTGGAGAGGATGGGGTTATAAGAAACTAAGTAGGAAAATGCATGTGAATGAGGTGGAGGGGGAGGGAGAGACAAAGGCTGACGTGGAGGGATGGATTGGAGAGGTAATGTGAGAGGGGAATATGAGTTGGAGAGAGGGTAGTTATGATGACAAAGTGATAAGGAGGCGATTCGTTTGTGGCCATCCCAAACGGAATTAGAATATCTGGCGATACATAGATAGGTAGATGGAAGATAGATAGTGGAAGAGTTTATTTAAGGACAGCATTGTGGTGGTAGAAGGTGATGCCAGGGCAAAGTTTGGGCTGGAGGAATGGGAGTTTCAGGTTGAAGAAGGCAAAGAAACTGGGTGGTAATCTGATTACCTTAGGAGCTTTCGTAACACCTCTTCCTAAGCAATTTATTTTGCTTATTACACCTCAGAATTCTCTTATATATTACTGATGCAAACTGTTTCGACAACAGGAAGATAAAGATAGCATACAAGAGACTTATAAAGTGTAATATGCAAAATAACTCGGTAAAAATAAGTGTTAGGAAGTGTGGTATGGTAAGGGTAACACTGGGCTATATGTTGTACAGTATACGATGCTGGGGCTATTACCAGGCCAGCCAGCGTGGTAATATCTGGCCTGGTTATTGTCACGGGGCTGGATATTGCCTCACTGACACCACATTAATGATGGTCAGTGTGGCAACTGCACGCCTGGTGGTCTAGTGGGTTACGGCGCAACAGCTGGACTTGGCTGCTAAGAATTTGGCTATAGTCTTTTCACCATGGGCCAGATTTTTGTCCTCTTGTAGCATATTTCTTGTAGCTGAGAGGCGGAAAAAGATAATGCTGTGGTTCTACATCCTTTCCATAGCACTTCTTCGTGACTAGCGTCATATTCTAGTGATACTCTTTTGTAACAGCTCAGCATTCAAGATGGAAAGATGGCAGGTTTATGCCAAGGTAGAGTAAAAAGAGTATAAGAGAGATGGTTGGGAATTATTACTCACCAAATGCCCCAGAGAGTCGAGCCACTGGTCACCCTGGTCTTAACCCCATCAGTTCGGTGACGTATTTCCTTTGTTATTCTGGCCACCACCAGGCGATAGTGTTTTATCCTGGACACACTTTTCCAATGAGAAAAGTTAATAATCGCCTTCACTTACTGCTTTGGTGCTGGAGAGGGACGCCTTCAGGTGGTGGCACCGATATAACCAGGCAGTGGGGCTGCCCTGTTGTGTAACCATCCCTCAATCCTCTCCCCATCCCTCAAAAGGCGGATAGTGTCCTGTGGAGGAATGTCAACCCGGGCCTGCAGTCCACCAGGTGCAGGTTCACATAAGCCTGGGGTTGCAGGTACTACTGTTACTACAACACCTGTACTGCACCAGGTACTCTCACCAGGTGCAGGTTCATATAAGCCTGGGGTTGCAGGTACTACTATTACAGTACTACAACACCTGTACTGCACCAGGTACTCTCACCAGGTGCAGGTTTATATAAGCCTGGGGTTGCAGGTACTACTATTACAGTACTACAACACCTGTACTGCACCAGGTACTCTCACCAGTTGCAGGTTCATATAAGCCTGGGGTTGCAGGTACTACTATTACAGTACTACAACACCTGTACTGCACCAGGTATTCTCACATCGGAATGAAATCGTCTGGAGGAAGCCAGAATAAAACAAAAACTACGTCATCACATTGAAGGTTAATTGTCTGTACTGAGACAGCTTAGTTTATGTCTTGTATTTATAAGTGGCCTTGGAAAGTTCCTAATGTATCGTCCTTGGCGATTTATTCTGGACATTAGACCTTAATATCCTATTATATGCTATTGATGGAAACTAATGACGATATTAAAACAAAATATCAAACAAGAGAATGTTCCGGTGTACGTTTATGTGTATTATGCAAAATAAGTTGCTGACGCTGTGCTACGAAGCCTCTTACCACAAAGAATATGGCCGTTAACAGCGTAAGTGTATGTAGGTACACCGTTGCCTCGTCTCAGCTGCAGTGATCAGTAATGTGATCATCTGCCACCACTTTATTGTGAACCTACGTGAACAAAATGGTTGTCTGCCTTAATGACCCTTATGTAGTCGATAGTTTTTTCTCATCCCCCCCCCACTTACACACACACACACACACACACACACACACACACACATATATATATATATATATATATATATATATATTATATATATATATATATATATATATATATATATATATATATATATATATTAGATATACGGGGAATGCCAAGTTCTCTGTCCTTGCCTCCCTTTCTGTTCGTCAAATCGCACATTATTATATGCAATCTTTCCCTCCACTTTCTTCCGAAATGTTCAGGTATTATTCCCCTCCTCCCCACCTCATACCTCACCAGTTCCCCACCCTCCCCCAGTCCCCCTTCCTTCACCCACTAAATGTGATGTCCCCCCCTCCTCTCTCTCTCTCTCTCTCTCTCCCTCGTATGGCCACCCCGTCCCCCTCCCGTCCCTGGTGGCATAAAACCACACTGCAGCTCCGCCAATATTGGTATAGGCCGGCATATAAAAATCAACACCCAATTTCTTTTTTCGTGCAGCCGTGAAAATGTATTGTCCAGCTCGGAATGTGGCGCCTATGCAGAGTGGATTCATTATTTTCCCCCACTTGGGCCAACTGAGTTACGTTTTCATAAGGGAAAAATAATGAACAATAAATTATGGAGCTGACAAAATTGGTCAATTTGCCTGGATTGGGCAGATGGACGGGGTGTGATGGCTTTTGGCTGTACGGCTCCAAACTGTTACATCCGACAGTTTGAGTATCGACTTTACGGCCCTGCGGGGTTATTGGCAGTATAGTTGACTGAAAACAATTGGTGCTGTACCTGCCTCCTGAGCGAAGATTGGAGTGCCATTTTTTTTTATCTCGAGGCTTCACCAGTGTGGTTCGAAGCACTGCCCTTGTACACAGTGACTGACGGGCGGCAGGATGGTGGGTGTTGGCGCTGGATGAGGTGAGGGGGAGAAGAAAGAGGAGATGAGGAGGGGGAGTGGGAGGAGAAAAGAGGAAGATGTGGCGGGGGGGAGAGGGATAAAAGGAAAGAGAGAGGGTAGAAGGGGAAGTTAGAAAGGAGACAGGGAACTTATGAGTGGGAGGAAAAGGAAGAGGGGGAGGTGGTCGGAAAGGAAGAGGGGGTTGGATGAAGAGAAAAGGCCTGT
>NC_137046.1:0-42500 GCF_032717465.1 Coenobita brevimanus | reverse complement strand
TTTTTATTAGTGTCTGTAATCTGTTTAAAGTTTGCTGCCAAGTAACTTCCCCCATTTTATAAGGGTGTATAGTCTGAACCCCGTTTAAATTTGCACTATATCCCGTTTAGTGCCTATTGCCTGTTCAAGGGTTCCTACCATATATACCCCACTATTCACCATTTTTAGTGCCTGTAGTGTGTTTAAAGTTACCTGCCAAATAAGCTACATTATATTGATATTATTTATATACTTATTTTAATGCCTATAGTATGTGTAAAGTTTTCTGCCAAATCCCCTCCCCCCCTTTTACCAATTGAATGCGATGGCGTATTATTTCCGCTGATTCTTGCTGTCTCTGGGCAATTATATTCAGCGTAGGAGAGTTCCCTGTTAGTGAAGGGGATAATGAAGTGTGTATCTGATGTATCCATTTGGGGGACAAAATTCAAGCTGGGTCAAGCGATAGGTAGAGTAAAGTATTAAATATGTCCGTGGATTGAAGGTTTAATACCTAGGTGGGAAAATAAGGCTGTGAGGGTAATGATAATGATGGTGGTGGTTATGATTACGATGATGGTTTTTCATTTGTACTACAGTAGTGTCTGATAGATTTTACAAGTGGATAGTTTTCCCCTCTTCATGCTTTTCATTCCTGGTTTTCTGGACTTTACCTCGCCCCATTCTCAGGTGGGGCGAGCAGTGTGTCCCAACATCTCGAAATTTAAGTGTCTTGATTTTTTATTTCATTTTTCAATATGCTTCAAAAAGGTCGATTTGCAGGATGCCAGCCTTGTTCTTTTTAACAATAACCCCCTACACACACACACACACACACACACACACACACACACACACACACACACACACACACACACACACACACACACACACACACACACACACACACACA
Organism: Coenobita brevimanus; assembly: GCF_032717465.1. Classification (NCBI taxonomy): domain Eukaryota; kingdom Metazoa; phylum Arthropoda; class Malacostraca; order Decapoda; family Coenobitidae; genus Coenobita; species Coenobita brevimanus. Next base: position 41,608 of record NC_137046.1, on the reverse strand, counting down.
CACACACACACACACACACACACACACACACACACACACACACACACACACACACACACACACGTATATTCCTCTTACTAGGTTAAACTCAAGTAAACTTTTAGGGGCATGCCAGAAGTTTACAAAGCTAGGTAGTTGTCTCAACCCTGTGAGAGCTTTGTCTTCGTCTGCTATACATTTGATTCAAAGTTAAGCAAGTTTGTAGAAGACTGGTTGAGATGATGGCTTAATGTGTGTGTGTGTGTGTGTGTGTGTGTGTGTGTGTGTGTGTGTGTGTGTGTGTTGAATGGGGAAGTGGCTCGGATGTAACAATCTTGATGCACAACTATACTCCTTTTACTCAGACTTGCCAAAATCTGTCATCCATCTTGAATGCTGAACTATAACAAGAGATTAATAAAGGCGCGTATCGCTTGTCACGAAGTTCAGTGGAAAGGATGTTGAGCCATAGTATTGTCCTTTCCTGCCACTGAGCTACATGAAATTACATTTAGCAGTCCAAGGGGGATAATCTTGGCCAAGTTAAGGTGAAAGAACTGTGCTGTAGTAGGAAGTATGTGTGTGACTGTGTTGAGTGGGAGACTGGCCTGGATGTAACTCACTTCCGATTGAACTAACTCTGTCTCTAACTCTTTCTAGGCCGTTGTCCCCCCCCCCTTCTCTCTCTCTCTCTCTCTCTCTCTCTCTCTCTCTCTCTCTCTCTCTCTCTCTCTCTCTCTCATTTTGTCTCATACCATCTCGTCGGAAATTCTGGTTAGGGAATTGATAATTATTTGTGTAATGTGGTAATGAAACAGAATAGGTTATGGATGCTGGAGTCATGAAACATTTAATATTGTACTGCCAGAGAACTAGTACTGGAGTATGTTATGTGTTGAGAAAGTGTATAGTAATTTTATAATTACCTCTGGCGCTGACGAGGAGCCTACACGTGGTGGCACTGCGCACCCTAGTTGAAGCTAAGCAGCTGCGGCGTCCACCCGGGAGTCAAACCTCCTCATATTTCCTGCACCTCGCCGTGTGAAGGACCCTTGTCCGACCCTGATGAGGTGCTGTCTGCCACACGGGGGCGCCTGATCCCTGTGTGGTGTGTGTACTGTACTGTACCTGTAGGACGGCCCCACAGAAACAGTTGCTTGTCTGTGGTCGACGGGTTTGCTCGGTCAGACATATTGGGGTTGAGCAGCTGCGACAACAACAACGATAATCTTTCCAGGGCAAGTTAGTATTAGACAGTGATAAACTATTCCGTGGAAACGTCTTATTGCATGTCTTATATAATGAGCTGAAACTTGCCAGTATATTTCATATCTAAAATACCGTAATTAGGACTAAGGTAGACTACTTCCTTCACCATCATTGCAGCTTTCAGTGTTGCTGGGGTAATTGGCCTTAATGACACTAATAACTGTTGTTGTGTTTTCTCCTGCCATGCCACCCCTTAGGACAGCAAGGTAAGAGACACAACACTATGCTGTGCCCCACACTACCACAAAACTAGAATCATAAGTATCCCATTCAGTCCCATGACGTCTGTTCTGTTTTATTGTTGCTGTCTCCAGACGATTTTATTCAGGTTAGAAGAGTTTCAAAAGTTTCCCCTAAGTTTAATAAAATCGTCTGGAGATAGCAAGAATATACTGATTATAAATCATCTGATTGAATGGAATATAGGCGAGACTGTTTCATTCTGGTAACTTAGCCATGTATATGTATCGTTAAAGAAGGCGACATACAATGAGGTCTTACTGTGGTTAGGCTCTAGATGTGTTATTCTGTGTTGCAGGATCTTTGTCCAGATTTTACGTATTCATTGCACACATGCCCCAGAGAGCTTGCCACCACCACCACCACCTAGACCAGCACTTACCAACACCACAGAAGAAGACTCAATTCCAGTGCAAACAGTGAGATGACAAGGACGAGTTTGGCCAAGCTTGTATACCCAGAGGAAAGAGGAGATATAGATTCACTCACAGAAGAACGTGAGGGTGGGGGTCTTATATTTTCCTCCCCAGTCAGTGCCAGAAGTGGAGGAATTTGGTCTGGTTGGGACCCAAGCGTCCCACCACTCAGTGCGGGGACTTTAACTCAGGAAACGGCTGTGGGACTCGGCACTCCACCACCTGGATCTTCACAAACACACCGAAGAAATGTCACTCTGACTTTCCCCACGAGAGTGCTGGATAATAGTACAGTGACTAACTCCACAGATGGCAGTGATTTAAGTGAAGTTACAGTGAAGCTCAGCTCATCATCGGTACAGTTGTGTGATGTCCAAAGCTTAATAACCAGCACTAACCCTGATCTGTTCAAAGCACGTTCACTGCATGTAAGAAATGAAACAACACCCAGTGCATATATGGAAACTATAGTTCATCCGTCAGTGAATTATTCTGACTCTTTAGCAATAGAGCACGAGCATGAAGGCCATGAACAACACTATGTAAGTAGACTGTCTCACAGAATGCCACAGTCTGTGAATAGGAATTCATCATCAGCATCAAGCAGCAAATTTAACCAATCCCTAGTAAGTACAAACTCTATGCAGTCCATTTTTAATTCTACTACAACTTCATTATCCAACAGCAGTCACAAGCAGTCTGCCTCTGTAAATTTCCCACACCACAGAAACCAACCATCTTTTGATAGGACAGGATACAGGCGAGGTGGACCAAGGTTCTCCCATCATCGAAAAAGTTCCCATTGCAGCATTTCATCCAGGAATACAACAGAGGATGTGGCTTCTGTTTTGCCATCTCCCCCAACACACCCAGCGGCACCCACTGTCTGTCCCTCACACTCACCAAACGTTAGACACCGACCAAGGTTCAGACACCCCAGAAGACGCTTTAGAAGACCACGTGATCGGGGAGCACCAGCATCACGTGACACACCACCATATAAACATAATGGAATGCTTTCAGTACTACCAATAAATAAAACTGAGCCTGACACCAGCAGTGGCAGTGAAAGACGAATACCTGTACACATAAAAGGTCCAAGGGGAAGACAGCCATACAGAAGGAGGCCATCCATCAAAAATGGTGGCATGGGTGTGACACCACTGCAGCAAACACGTGCTTTTGGTCAACAGTATGGCGGGTATACTTCAAAGCCACATTTTTTCGGTGAGTCCACAACAGGAGTGCCCCAGATTTCAAAAGGCCTCACTGAGGGTTTAGGTGATGATCAACCTTCACTCACAGAAGGAACAGATTGGCAAGTCACACAACCGCCCACCACAGAAGTCCCTATCATGGCAAAAACATCAGGTATACCAGAGGTGTATACCTCGAGGCGTGTTGGTAGGGTTGGCTCACCTAATAAACGCCTTGGTACCCGACGACATTGGACACGACGAAGGACTCTGAGGAGGAGGAGACCCATTGGTGTGACGAGGAGAGGTGACGTCATAGGCAGGAGACCCATTCACAGGAACAAACTCAGGGGCAGAGGCCAAGGCCACAAGGATTCTCAGGACATTATAACAGGACGAACGTTTGTTGTTACCGGGAGTGGTAGACCCTCACCTTTAGGCACCACTATAACACCACTAAATGGTACTACTTGGAACAACAATGCTTTGCAAACTAATTCACATGTAAGTAACCACACAGAGAATCTAAGCAGTAAGCATTTATCCATCATTCATGAAACTAAAGAAACTCAGCTTCAAACTTCTGTCAGAGATGTTGATGTTGCTCCACATGCTGACAGCTTAGCAGATGACAAGCAAGAGTTAGTGAAGTTGAAGAATTATATCTCTTCTGTTGCTTCAGATACAGAAGAACAGTATACTCGGCAACACATTATGAGGGAAAACAATGGATATAACATGCCTGATACTGCAGAAATAAATCTTAGAAACACTCACGAAGAAGGACATCAAAATCAAAGAGCCAGTTTAGGAACTGCAAGGGACGGCATCACTCCCTCACCAGTGGATATGGTCAATTTGTGGCTGCAGAGGCGCCTGCAGGAGGAGGTGATGGAGGCAGTGTTTCCCCCTCCAACATCCGTCCCTAACACCGTCAACCACTGGCAACACCAGGATGATGCCGGCCTCTCTGTTACCTTTGTCCCGATGGTGGTGGATATTTTGGAAACTGATTTTCTTCGACTGATTGATCCAAAAACCAGCATTCCAAAGGAGCAGTTATCTAGTCAGACATTAGTGGAAAGTGATATTGCATTAACTGGAAGCAAGGTTCCCTCTGTTGAAGCTGAGGGATCCGAGTTGCCAGTGAGTTATGAAATTTTGATTTCTAACCAGACGGTGCTGGAAACTTCTCAGAGTAAAGACAGTATGTTTTCGTCCTCTGTTGCTAACAAATCTCAGTCATTTGCTCACGAAGATTCATCAACAGAAGTACAGCCCAGTTCAGCATATGAGAACAGAAACATTTCTGACAACTTAAATTACATTCAGTCTTATAATAATCATGGAAACAGTCGGAACGTTTCAGCAAGTCATGTCAATGAGCCAGGAATAAGATTTTCAGAAGTTCCTGCTCATACCAACCAGACTGATATGACTGAGGATCTTAAGCCCAAAACTGTAGTACCAAAAAACAAGAGGAATTTTACCCATGGAAAGATGAAAAATTACTCTGGCAAACCAGCACACACGAAAGGGATATTGAAGAATGTTACTTTTGCTGAGGAGGCAAAAATGTCTTCAAACAATACACAACTGCAGCAAATAGAAGATGACGACGTTTCCACCCAGACCACAAGAATTACAGCAGGAACTCTTAAATCAAAGCTGGAAGTGGAATCAAGCAATGGCTGTACCAGATGTGATTCCAGTTTCCATACAGGAATTGCCACCACAGTGTTAGCCATACTTGCAGTGATGCTCGTTTTATGATACAGTACTTAACTCTGCAAGATTGGACTTTGTAACCATAATTACTGGAAGATAGTTACCAAGATCATCAGCTTGGGAAGAGTGTGGTTCCAGTGTGCTATGAATATTTGATTTTCCTTTTGCACTGTTTCTCAGCTTTGAAACTTCTGGTGTAATAAAACCAAGTCTTCTTGTGTTCGTTTGACCCAAATACCTGGGCAAGAAGAAAGTTCTTCATACAACGCCTTGCTGGAACTGAGAAATACCTCAGTACGTCAGTTCTCATGTGAGAGGAGGACACATGGCATAATTCCGGCCTCAAGAAACCTGAGACTTGATGGCCATTACCTGGAAAGGAATTGAAGCTGTGGAGGTTGTCTGCAGACAGGTTAAGGCTCTGGAAACTGCCTGGAGAGAAGTGAAGATTCTGGAGGCTGTCTGGAGAGAATGAGTTTGTGAAAGCCTTCTGGAGAGAGGTTCGGGATTTGAAGCTGTCTGAAGAGAAGTTCAGCCTCTTGAAGTTGTCTGGAGAGATGTTAAAACTCTAGAAGCTGTGTGTCGGTAAACTGAGGCTTTTGAGGCTGTCTGGAGAGAAGTTGATGTTTTGGAGCTGTGTGGAGAGAAATTGATGCTCTGGAGCTGTGTGGAGAGAAGTTAATGCTCTGGAGCTGTGTGGAGAGAAGTTGATGCTCTGGAGCTGTGTGGAGAGAAGTTGATGCTCTGGAGCTGTGTGGAGAGAAGTTGATGCTCTGGAGCTGTCTGTAGAGAATTTCAGACCAGAGGCTGCCTGGAGAAAACCTGAGACTCAAGACACACCAGGAGAGAGGTTGAGGTTGTAGGAGCACTACGTGGAATGAGAGAGAACTATTGCTGCTGAGGTAAACTTTGTATGACCCTTCCCTGCAACCCACTAAAATTACTGCTGCTGCTGCTACCACTACTACTACTCCCATTACTACTACTGCATCTACTACTACCACTGCTGCTGGTCCACAGTTAACACTACTGCTGCTTACAGCTTCTCTGCCTTGGTCCATGTCCCTGCTTTTGTCCATGTCCTTTCCTCAGTCCATGTCCTGCCACGGCCTATATCCCTGCCTTGCTCCCTAGTGGCCAGACTAATAGTGTCGTCTCACACCAGGTTGCCATTGTGTTCTGTCGCAGTGAGTCTGGTGGCTTGCTGGATGCCAAAGTGTTGGTGGCAGTGGTCTGGTGCCTTGGTGTGGCTGTCCGCATGATCAGTGTACTGTACAGTTGTGGACATAAATACTGATACACTTCATAACAGTATAGTGAGTGGTGACTTATGAAACCCAGTTCTGCGGTCTTCAGAACCCAGCAGATTTTTCATTTGCTCGGTTTTGATTTTGGTGCGTTCAGCATTACTTCTTGAATCTCTTCAGTTGTTTATCGAAAAAGATAAGTGATATTTCTGACGGCAGTTATACATACTAGAAGGTGAACATGCGGAATTGTACTAACCCCATCAGCCTGAGTATGTCTTTTTTTATCATTCGTGCTGTTTCCAGACACTTATATTCTGCTTAGGAGAGACTTTTGGAACTGTATGGGTTAGATGTAGCCTTCATTAACCCCTTCACAGCCAGAGGTCCTTCCTAAGTTGAGTATAATAATTGGTGGCACATGATTAAAATGAAAAATACTTTGTTGTTGTATGTTTAACTGTGAAGTGAGGGAGGAATCTGCATGGCACTGAACCATGTACTCACTGGCTTAGATTTCGTAGCTCCTCTTCCTGGGCGATTTATTTTGACGAGTACAACTTAACTTTCTGATGTTACAGTAGAACAAAAGGTGTCATAATATTGAGCTGTATCTACTACACATACAAGGCATGGCTGTTACCTTCCCTCCTGACGCATCATGCACAGAGAACAGCTGTGGTCTGAGACACATATCAAGCCTCCTTCAGATTAGGAAGGTTGGCCTGCAGACGGCAATGAAATTTACAAATTGCAGAATAGTTGGCAAACTTATGTCCCTAACTGTACAGTTTTTTTTGGCCAACATCAGGTAGATGATTGTGTTGGTGTAAGAGACACCCACCATGCCATAAAAGGTTTAATTTATTTTGAATGACGTTTTTATCAAGAACTGTATTCTATCATTTATTGCAGGTAACAACAGACAGTTTTATTTAGCTCAGATAAATCCACTGCAAAGTATTTTTTATGCTTCTGATGGAAACCGTATTGATATTAATAACATGCAAAGGAATATTAAACCCTGTATGGCAATGGCGTAGTTTTTAAAGGGGTATTCTTGTGTCTCCAGACCATTTTTTTCATCTTAGGAGTCACTTTTTTCTTATACAGCCTTCGTTATCCCCATTAGGATGACAGGGTCTCCTAAGCTGAAGTATAGCGTCTGACGTTGATTAAAGTAAAATGAAGTCGATATCCTGAGGCTGATGTGTTAACCCTGTGTGGGTACAGAGCCCCATCCGTTCCTCATTTGAGACAACTTACTCACTAATCCAGTGATGAACAAGGACAAGTTTATGCCGGCATCTGGACTTTACACTGCATTAAAATAAAATCTGTGGTAAAAATTAGTTGGTGGTTTGTTGAAATAAGTTGCCAAGGAAGAATTGCTGCGAAGTCTTTTCCATCAACGAGAATTTGTGTGATTGTTTTGGTGGTGGTACCTGCCTGAAGACACCAAAACACTAATTGCATGACACCACAGCGAGGCACACCTGCATCTTAGCATGTCATGCATCATGTCATAGGTTCAGGTTAGAATTGTGTGTCCAAATTACAACAACAATATGTGAATAAGGTTTTTGTTCGTTATTGCTTTTCAACAAGGAAAGGGATTCAGGTGTCTGAATTTGTATTAATTATACAAGTATAGCAATACATGTTTTCTCTCAGTTTAGTTTCATGGCTTGTTTATTTGTTTGTAATATTTTTGTTGCCAGTCAGTATTTTGAATTGAACAAGTTATCCCCATTTACTGAAGTGTCAATTAAGACAGACTGTGTCCCATTCATAACAGCTAAATATAATACTGATGTTCATGTACAGTTACTACAAAAAGTGTTTTTGCTTTTTCGTCTTTACATTTTGACATTGCGTGAAATGTTGAAAAATATTCTTCAGTACTTTTTCATGTATGCGTAGGCAATTTTTTATTCAGACATCATAAAGATTATATTTTATATAGCATGAAATACATTCTGGATTGTAAGATGTGTGCTGGTAAAAGAAAAGCACCAACACTTATTACAAAATCATTGATGACAAGGATAGAGAAACTTTTTGGAGAGACTGTGCTCTCCTGAGCCATAGTTTCTGCTAATATTTTTGCTGTTAATATTATAAGATCCTTTGATATAGAATTGTCGTTATCATCTAACGGATCACTGCAGGTAGTAAATCAGTTTTGCCTGATTACATAATATTATTGCTGTTAATATTGTAAGATCCTGTTATAAAATTTTCGTTATCATCTACTGGATCACTGCAGGTAATAAATCACCTTTGCCTGATTACATACTATTATTGCTGTTAATATTATAATATCCAGTGATGCAAAATTGTCGTTATCATCTACAGGATCACTGCAGGTAATAAATCACCTTAGCCTGATTACATACTATTATTGCTGTTAATATTATAATATCCAGTGATGCAAAATTGTCGTTATCATCTACAGGATCACTGCAGGTAATAAATCACCTTTACCTACTCACTTTACCTGACTGATCCGTGTTTCCTGGACCCTCTTGACCAACTGATGCTTTGCCTTTCAGTTCAAGTGCACCAAGTACGCCCCCGGGAGCCAGGTGTGTGAGGGTGCGGCTCTGGCCTCAGCGGTCCACACATCGCCATCACTACTGACCTTACTCCTTACCCTCATGCTTGGCCTCCGCGGCTTGCAACACCTCCTTGCGTAGACCTCGAGTGGCACTACTCTGAGGGCTTGAGCTCTTCATTGAAGTCCGCCTAGTTTCACTGTCAGTGTAGACTTTATCCTTAGCTCACCTGGAATTTCATGAAATTTCCCACGTCACCCTCAATAGACGTCCCTCTTCACTCTCCTGGGACGTCTTGATGTCCATCTCAGCTTCAACAAACGCCTTCCTTCACCCTTGTAGGACTCCTTGATCCATACCTCACCCTTGACTGACGTCGTCTATCATCCATCTGGGATTCCTCCTTGATATTCCCCACCTCACCATTAACAGTTGTTCCCTTGATCCTCTTGAGGTTCCTCCACGATTCTTCACCCTCAACACAGTGCCCTCTTCACCCTCCGTCTCAGTACACCATATATCGACCTTAAGCCAAATTTACGGCTTAACTTAACCTCTGTCGTGGAAAAGTTTCTGCCAGTATGAATGAAAGCGTGTGAAAAAGCGAGAAGTAACTTAAAAAAAAAAAAAAAAAAAAAGGATTTACCTCGAGATGGGGTTACGTCCAGTTTCGTTCATGTTGTTACCAGACGATTTTATTCAGCCTAAGAAAGGCCTTTCGTAATGAAGGGGTTTATCAGTGCTATTTGTAGCCCCTCCAGTCCGAAAAGTTTACCCTAAGCTGAATAAATGATCAGGATATGGCAACGCTGAACATTAAGGTCTCCCTCACACCACTGGTTTCGAGTCGAGATATCAAACACTGTGTGTAATGGGGATTTGGGAGGTTGATGTATGCTATGAAGGTATAAATATGTAAATATATAAATAGGGAATTGTAATGTTGTTGATACGAGCACCTGCTAAACCCTGTCGCAGCTGCTCGCACTCTTCACTAAAGCAAATGGTTCAAATACCCTGTGCAGTGTGCTATTCTTGCAAATGGTTTCCAACACGGTATGCCACTCTGGACTAAAATAGTTGGGGTGCGAATACCTTTTACCACTCTGGATTGAAACAGTTGAGTTTTGTTTTGTTTTTGTTTTTGTTTTTTCAGTTATTATTTTTGTCTAGGCAAATGAGTGGCATCCCAAGGCAGATGCTCAATACATAAGTCACGTAGCCTTTACTGAAATACATAATGTCCGTCAACACAGTAATGTCCTCTTTACTGTGTTCTCCCTACAGTCAGGCCATTTTATTTACCTTACTGAGGATCATTACAATGAATCTTGAATAAACTGAATAAAATCTTCATTAATTAGTGATAATATCATAAAAACGTAGTCATTGTGTTGAAAGAGTTACACTGGCAGCAAGTGGGGATTCCTTTGAGTAGGTTGGACAAAACTGAAGCCCGTATCTTATGGGTTGTGGAGGCCCCCGGCACCTCTTCCAGATCACTTACTTCGTACCTGTGGTTGATGGGTATGATGGGCCAGGCATGACCGGGTTGTAATAACAAGCAATATCACTTTTTTGTTATATAGACTGCGATTGAGTCATGATATAAATAAGTGATGGAGAACGCATGTGCTGTACAGTGTGGTAATATTGTAAAGCATAGGAATTCAGATTGAAGGTACAGTCGGTCTTCCATATTCGCGGAGATATGTTACAAACTTGCCTGCGAATGGCGAAAACCCGCACATAATTGGTGCTCCTATCCCAACGGTCTGTGCAGTCGTTAACTGTGTGATTGTCCAAAAAACCTTCGCAATAACAAGTGCTGGCAACAGGTAAAGAGCACAGTAACGAACAAGCTGCAAACATGCTCGGAACATTGGCATGCAAACCATGTTGGCAGCATCATGATGAAGTCTCAGCTGCCTCTTATGGACACACTTATCTCATCACCTCTGCTGCCAGTATGCTCAAAGTTGCACAGAAACATGTGTCCTTACATCTGTCCAAATACTGCTGCATACTTGTATCCAAACTTGTTGCCAGCTCTGTTGTCAACGCATGTTTGAAGGCACGTGTGCAGGCGCCCGTACAGTCGGTTGGTTGACTATGTAGTATTTTGAAGTGGTTTGACATCTCTTAGTATTTTCTTATGAGTCCGACTCTGAGCATAGGTTTATTAGCCCGTTTCTTTAGGCCCAGCAGCTTTCCTACATATACCTCACACCCCAACGTATCACCACTTAGGCGCTAACATCCACCGTCAGTATCAAATACTGTACATTCTAAGGTTGTCTCATACAGGACTGGTGTATTATTATTAGCGGGGGTGGCTTTCACATGTCGGTGGTTCTTGTGACTGATTAATAAAGTCAGTTTTAACGAAATTTAGAGACTTGAATCGTTCCCAGTCCCAGCTGGGAATCGAACTCGCGTCCATTTGGACAACAGATCGCCATTTTATTATGAGATGGTTTGTTTACCCTCGAATAACCGAACCCACAAATAGCAAGCCAGCGAATATGGAGGACTTTTTTTTTTTTTTTTTCATTCCCTCCAGCGCTAGACGGCTTTCTTCAGCTTAGGAAAAATATCGTAGTAAATGCACTAAACAGAGGTCTTTCTTATGCTGAGAGAGAGAGAGAGAGAGATGCTGGTGGTTGTATGAATATAACATGTCATTAAAGCGAAGTGTTTACCAGCATAATATTATCAGAAGTAAAAGATGTATTAACAATATAACAATAATATTTTATACAGCAGTATGTATGACATGAAATAATTGTTTTGTTACCTACATTGTTATATTTTGCTTTCTATACGATTATTTATAAACATCTACGAGGCCTAGGCATCGTTATCCACACCTCCCATAAGGATCCCACTGTTGAGCATTTACTGATAGGCCTGTATTCTGAGTGACTGGAGATGTCATAGCACCTCTTCCTTAGCGATTTATTCTGCACATTACACCTCAATATCCTCTTGTATGTTATTGATGGCAACTGTATCAGCGATATAAATAGTATAGCCTACCATGTAATGTTAACGTGTAATATACAAATTAAGTCGCTAAGAAAAAGGTGCTAGGAAGCCTGCTATGCCACCTAGAATACGTGCCATAAAGTGCTAGTTGTTTTGCTGGTACTAATTATACCATTGGTTCCTGGGACAAGCACTGAATCCTTTACATTGTGTTCTAAAGCTGTAAATATGTACAGAAACTTATTTGATCCAGGAGGTTGACATACGTTTATGTGAAAAATAAAATGTTTAATAAAATGGTAGTTGCTGTTATTACCCTACTGGCTGGTGGTGGAGAGGGACGCCTTCAAGTGGTGGCGCCCATGTGACCGGGTGGTGGAGCTGCCTGGTTAAGGCCCGTCCAGACGATCGAGCAATGCCCGCGGGCACAAGCGAGCAGTTTGCCTGTTGACGGGCTCACCGCTTGTGCCCTCGGGCAAATGCGTAAATTGCCCGTGGCAATTTACGCATTTGCCCGCGGGCACAAGCGGTGAGCCCGTCAACAGGCAAACTGCTCGCTTGTGCCCTCGGGCATTGCTCGATCGTCTGGACGGGACTTTATACAAATATCCCTCAGTCTCCTCCCTATCCCCCGACAGGACGATGGTGGACTGCAGAAGGGCAGCTTTGACCTGCAGTCCACTGGGTTAACGTTCACATGAGCCTGGGGTTGCAACTACTACTACTGCTGCTGCTGCTGCTACTACTACTACTACTACTACTACTACTACTACTACTACTACTACTACTACTACTACTACACTGGCAGTGTTTAATCGTAAGTAACCATGACTTTTTACATAAGAGTGGTCCAGTTCCGTAAGACGAAAGCACATTGGCTGTAGTAACCAAGGAGACTCATTCCTACCTCATAATTAAAGGTCAATTTTATGCGTCCACAAAATATTTGTTAGGAGATCCAGTTCTGTTGTGTGAAAACAAATGAACTACACTTATTTTAATCGCCCCAAACTGTCCTCTCCATCTTGAATGCTGTCTTGCAGGGTTGGATCCAAGTACAGGCTACTGTACTTAAGTCCAAGTACCCGGAAAGTTTTCAAGTACAAGTACAGCCTTTTTCCAATTTACTTAAGTCCAAGTCCAAGTACATATCATTATACTTAAGTACAAGTACTTTATACCATACTAAAGTGCTCCTGTTTCGAAGAAGGAAATTAAATGATCGTCACATTCTAAAGGTTAAGTTATTAAGGTAGAAAGTAGCGTATTAGAATATAAGTATACTTTATTAATCAGACCATTTCTTCTATGACAGAATATTAAGTCAATAATACCTTTATAAAGTCCAATAGAATATATGAATTTTTAAATATAATGTACTTGATTGTACTTGAAAGTACTTGGTATTATGCTTAGGGTCTAAGTACAAGTACAAGTAGAACCCAAATTTTGAACTCCAAGTACTTTTCTTTTCTTTTTCTTTTTAAATGCGGCCGGCTCTGGGCATAGGCTTCACAGCCTGCTCCCAAGGCCCTGTAGTCCTCCTACATAACATACACCTCCTTATGTCACCACTTCGGCGCTAACACCCACCGTCCATAGTAAATACATGCTAGGGCTGTCTCATACAGGACTGGTGTATTGGTATTAGCGGGGGTATTTTTACATGTCGGCGGGTCTTCTGGTAGATCGGTAAAGTCTGCTCTACATGAAATTCAAATCCTTAAACTGTTCCCTACCCCAGCGGGGATTTACGTCCAAGTACCAAGTACAAGTACTGTACTTGGACCAAACCCTGCTGTGTTGTATCAATAGATTAACACAAGATTATGATGCTGGTCTCGATGAGCTGATATGGGAATAAGATATGGCCGTTGCATTGTCATTTCTGCCACTCAGCTATATGAAATTTACTGCCGAGGAATGAAAATCTGGGCCAGACCAAGGTAACAATCGTATAGTGTAAAAGGTTAATTCCGGCTAACCATCTCACACATTTTAAAATTACTCTCTTGCCTCTTAAAATCTCTACGCGTCCTTAATTAATAATGTGAAGATAGAATGATAGATGGGCAGATAAAAATGTAAAAACCGGTCTCGTTGGTTCCAGCCCCTTGGGGACACAGCAAGACGACTAGCCGTCACACACAATTTAGATATATTTTCTTCCCTCTTTATCTCTGTCCAGGTATCCCTAGTCCATAATGTGTAGAAAGACAGATAGATATATTGTTGTAACAAGGGTGGTCTCGTGGTGGCATCAACTGCGTGGATTCACGTCAACACAGACTAACCATCTCACACAACTTAAAACAATTCTCTTGCCCTTTAAAGTTTGTTTAGATATCAATATTCTATTATTCATACAATATAAACAAATATTAGTCTAACTATACAAAGAAAAGTTAATTTGGAATAGAATTTAACAAAGTAAGATCACCGTCCTTCATCCAAGGGCGGAAAGCGCGCGTAGTCTGCCATGTTTTCGTGCGACGCGTTGTTGCTGCGGGATAAAATTGGGTTATTTTCGTTACTCCGTGTGATATTTACGTGAGTTCGTGTGCGTGTGCGATGACGATAACCTGGAGGAACGGACTGAGATGTGAGAGCGGTGGCGTCATGTGCAGTGTGGCGTACACGAGGTAAGGATGAGTTGTTTTCCTATCTGAATGGTGGGGTTTTGTGCAGTGCTGTGGTGTTGTTGTAGTGCGTTTGCTTTTATATGGCGGAACTGGGCCACTGCCACAACTTGAATACTAAATAGTGGTCGCCTGAAATTCAATTAGCCTTACTTATGATGTAGGAGTGAGTCTCCTTGGTTACTGATGCGGTAGGGTTTTGTGCGTTTGGTGGTGGTAATACATTGGGTTTGTTTTCACATGACGGAACTGAATCACTGCCACAACTTCAAGAATAGATCGTCTTGGCGTAAAATTCGGTGACCCTCAGTTATTTGGTAGGAATGAGTCTCCTTGGTTACTAGTCAAATCAACCCTCCAAAATGAGCTACCCTTGGCCATCAACTACCGGGATATGAATAAAAAGAATAGGGAGCTTGAGAGAGTAAATGCGTTATAGTAACCAAGGAGACTCATGACTGCTTCATAACTAAGAATTTAATGCACCCACGACTTTGTATTCAAGTTGTGAGAGTGGCCCAGTTGTCAGAAGGAAGCAAAGCAAGTTTGTGGTAGGAATGAATCTCCTTGGTTATTAGATTTATCCATCAGTCTGAGTATACTTGGCCATAAACTAAGCATAAAGGGATTACCGAAACTGATAGGAATGAATCTCCTTGGTTATATCGTAAAAACACCCCCGCTAATACCAGTACAACAGTCTTTTCAGACAGCCCTATCATGTATTCAGTATGGACGGTGGGTGTTAGTGCCCAATTGGTGACACGTAAATACACCTTCGCTTATACCAATACACCAGTCCTGTATGAGACAGCCTCAGCATATATTCAGCATGAACGGTGGGTGTTGCCGCTGAAGTGTCTACATAGGGAGATGTTTGGTACGTAGGACTGCTGGGCCTTTGGGAACGGCCATGTCAGAACTATTTTTAATATGGGCGTTAGGACTCATTACCTTACATAAAATCGCTTGGCGTTAGCTGGAATAACAAAAAAAAAAATAATAATAATAGAAAATATAAAAGACGTGACCGTAATAAACTAAGCAGTCGTGACAATTGCATAGCCTATGTTTACACAGGTTCAAGTAGACGGAGAATGTGATCTGTCAGGAAGAAACAAGGCACAGGCTTCCGTCCAAGATTTAGAGTCGAAGCAGAGTATGATTGACTTCGTTTCCTCTTGTCGGCCACATGCTTCCAGCCAGGATCTCACTGACCCGCCTCATCACGCACTACTTTCTTTCGCGGAGCAACACACTTAGGTTTTCTTGAAATATTCATTTTACTTTAGGTTGGCCTAAAATGCCATGTCTCCATCTTGAATATCGAGTTATAGCAATAAATAAATGGTGCCAGTCACAAAGAGGTGCTGTGGAAAGGATTATCTTACTACCATTAAGCTGTGTGGGGGAAAAAAAAAATGAAAAGGACGAAAATCTGGACAAAGTTAAACTATAACCTCCTTTCCAAAACGATTTACTATGAATGCTACGCCTTATATTTCTTTGTTATATTATGTGTCTTATTAGTATCGACAGTTAACTGCAGAAATGTCAGACGCTACTAGTGACGTTTTACTGAGGGGGAAAAAATGGGAAAAAGGAATTGCAGTTGAATGCTTCTTGGGTCGCGGAGGAACACACAAGTAAGACACTAGCAGCCGCTTCGGTGACTCCTACCGTGCCCTTTAGTATCCATGTCTTGTGTTTGTTATATTTTTTCTACTTAAATCGCCGATTCTTCACCTTCAGAATATTTAACGGATGTCAGAGAGTAAGTAAGGATGTTTGTGGTTATGTGGAGAATGGGCTGAGATATGTATTACTAATGATTTGACTAGGCTACGGTATGTATATTTCTCAGCTCTGTAACTCTTGCCATTTAAATTTCGTTTCTACTCAGTCGTTCTTAGGAGAGTGTAGAATCCTTCTCTTGCCCATTTGTATATTTTAATGGCAGTTTCATATTTCCTTGTATATTACTTATGAAATCAGTGCCACTAGGGAAAATATGTAAATAACATGCGTGAAGGGAAAAAAAAAAAAAAAAAGGAATTATGCAAAACAAGTTGCTAAGGATGAGGTACTACTTTAAGTCGCGGAGGAATACACACACTCGGCGGGACTGCAAGTGTTAATGCTCTCCTGTATGTGGTGTGTTTTGTCCTGAATTTCTTCCATTTTTCACCTTCTAAATTTCCCCTTGGCATCAGGAAGTGAGTATAGTTATATGTGAATATCTGCAGAGGATACAGAGTTAAGTGTTACTGATGGTTTAATATCGGTACAAGTTTTTCTCACCCCTTCAACTCTGGGCATTTGAAGCACCTTAAGACTGCGTAAGGGTCATAGTGTGGGTGGTATTGGAGGCTTCGTTGCTCCTCTTCGTCAGCGATTTGTTCTGTTTATTTCACCTTACCTTTCTCTCTTGTGTTGTTAATGTTTTTATATCTGTGTAGTTTATTTCTAACAAGGAGATACTGAGGTTGCACACACACACACACACACACACACACACACACACACACACACACACAGAGTCCATGTTAGTTAATTTAATCTTTTAAATCTCTCTATATATTTAATGTAACCATATACAATCTCATTCTCTACCAATCTTAATGGACACAATCCCCAATCGACTCGTCTGCAGGCTGTCTGTACGCAATGTACTTGTGTATATATCTACACATAATCAACCTATATGTATTGATCTACATACACAATCTACCTATCAGTCTATTTCGTTGGGTATAGATTATATACGGTAGTCTGTTCCTTGTAATGACTCTTGACTGTGGGCTCTGTTAAGCTGAATAAATCGTCAGGAAGCAGCAAGGATAGGCTAAATAAGACGTCTGCATAGGGAGAGGAAATCCCTGTCAGTTTGTTTTCCATCCGTCCCTCGTGTTTTAGCTTAGAAATAATAATAATAATAATAATAATAATAATATGTTAAAATGATTATTTTTATTCTGTTGTGGTAGGTGGGGGCGCTCACCATCCGCTCACTCGATGTAGTGCTGCTCTCGGTTGACTGCCCTTTCCTTTCCTCCATCCTTTCCTTCCATCCTCTTCTGTCTCGTTCATTCTTTCCTCGTCCTTCTGCATTCGGGTGACTGTACACTCCCTCTTCCGTCTTTCTTTCCTTCATTCTTTCCTCTTCCTTCTGCCTGTGGGTGACTCCGCACTGAGTGACAAGCCAAATGGTTTCCTGTACACCAGGAAACCATTTACTACGCTGGGTGGTAACCATATAACGAAATTTTGGCGCATGGTGGTTTAGTGGGTAAGTACAGAGCTCCAATCGGATTGAGCTGGTGAAGGTTTATATCCAAGGGGTGGTGGGGGTTTATTGCTCACGTAATGCCACTCAGGGATGAGTGAGGCTGGTCACTCACATCTCAGATGTCAAGACCAACTTGCCTAGCCCCGGACTCCTACACTCCTCATGGGGTAACGTAGGATTGAATGATGATTATGATGATGATTCTGTTCTTAAACTTTCCACATCCCTGTGGCATGTTTTATTGCCATCATTCTTCTTCTTCTTCTTCTTCTTCTTATTATTATTATTATTATTATTATTATTATTATTATTATTATATTGCGATATTTCAAAGGCTATTTAGTCTAGAGCCTTAAAACGTGGTCGCCTTAGTCGTACAGTTTTCCTCATCTTTTGGCCAAATATAGCGGCAGTGAGCCAACCGGATCTTCGGATACTATCCGGAACACAGAAAAATGTCAGCCACGGTATCTCAAGAAATCATTAAATTGGGAAGCTGAAATTTTACTACAATATAGCCTTAAGGCGGACGCAGTGCGGAAAAGAATATGGTTCCAGTCGGATGGTTATTCTCAGATCGCGTGGGATAGTAACTGAGACATTTTCAGATATTCCGGATGTCACCAAATTTTTCATGAAGGATGAAAGCTAGCGCCATCAAACTTGATGGACTTACAGGCTGTGATGACTTAAGGTGACATTCACAAGATCAGTGACCTTGACCTCACTGTCACTTTATTGCTCGGTTTTTATAGTAGGCAACGGCCGTGGAAAGTACCATAATTGTCCTTGGACAGTTTTACGATGTTTAGTTATTACCACCACCGCTACTACTACTAATACTACTGCCACAGTACTATTACTACTACATTATTATTGTTATTATTATTATTGTTGTTGTTGTTACCAAAGATACGCGAGCACCTTCAGGAGCAGTCAGGTCAGTCAGTCACTCCCTGAAACTTTTCAGGGTGGGTGCTTCACTTTAGCGAAGCACATAGCAAGAATTAAATGTAAAAGCGAGTTTGATCACTTATTACTAATTTCCTCTTATTGCACATTTTTTCAAGCCTGTCTCAGTTGTCTTGTTCGACTGTGCCGATAGATAGATAGATAGATACAGTAGACAGATAGATAAACAGATACATGGGTATGTAGGTACACACAGCAAAAAAACTATCGTTACAGGGGGGTCCGATGTGTTTCATACTGAACAACCTGGCTGTCTCGCTAGGGTTGGTAAGCCTGACAGTGGGTGAGTTGCCAAATAGGACGAGGTAGAAATATGCATGGGAGAAGCAATGGATATAGCTTATAATAAATATGCAACAAACACACGCAGGGATACCAATGGAGGAGGCTGTTATCAAAAACCTTCATTCGTGTGTCATTTTATATCGCGCAGAAGGTGTAACGATAGTTGTTTTGTTGTGTGTACATACGTTAGATAAATAAATAGGCATATAGATGCCGTATGCAGACAGGCAGACAGATTGATTGAAAGATGGAGGGATAAAGGATAGATAAAAATAGACGTAGAGATATGGACAGATAGACAAACGAATAGATCGATAGAAAGATTGATTAGACATTGATCGATGAACACAGAATAGATTGTCATGTCTCAGCCTTCCCCATCCCTCCTTCACACTTGTGACTCATCACCCTCCCCCTCAGCTCCTTTCTAACCTCCTTTCAACTCCCTTTCAGCTCCTTTCAACTCCATTCGAACTCCCTTTCAACTCCTTTCTAACTCCCTTTTAATTCTTCTGATTCCCTTTCGATCTCTTTTTAACTGCCTTTCAACTCCTTTGAAAGATCCGTTATAGCATCATTTAGCCTATCTTTTGACTCGTGAACACCTTTTTGACTCCTTTTCAAACTCCACATCAAATTCCTATTTGCTTCATTTCAAACTCGTACATTAACTCCTTTCCAAACACCCGTTTAACGCCTTTTACTTGCTTATAAACACATACACCTATTATAGCCTTTTATCTCATTTTAAGAGCCTTATAAATGGTCGTCTTTACCTCCATTTTAGCATCTTTTATCTAATTTTAGTTTTTTAGCCAATTTTAGCTTGCTTACTTTTAACATTTTTAGCTTTTTCTTTCACTTTAACTTTTTGTCAGTGTGTTTAAAGTCCTTTTTAGCTCTCTTTATTTTCTGTTTAATTTCTGTTACCTCTGTCTCCTTTTCAGCTTCCTTTAACTCCATTTTAACATTTTTTTTACTTTCCTAACTCCTTTACCTGGACTGTCTTAGTAGTGAGTGGATAGAGAACGTACAGATTTCAATGCCTACAAGAAAGTTATCCAGCTCGTAGTGTTTCGCATGCCCTTGTGACTTAAAAAGGTTCTTCCCAAGCTGAATAAAATCGTCTGTCGGTAGCAAGACAGTCATGGCGGTGATAGGGTTAATTTGCAGGTAGTCATTTTTTTTCTTTTCTTTTTTTTTTTTTGTGCTTCACCCTGAGAACGTTTTTGTCTTCCATTTTTTTATGTATTTTCATTTGAGAGAGAGAGAGAGAGAGAGAGAGAGAAAGAGGTGAGGGGTGAAAAGCAAAGGTAGTGGTGGGGGGGGGTACGGACAAGAAAGAGTGATGCAGTGAAGGGCAGTGGCGAGGGGAGTGGGGGGACGATGGAGGGGGTAGAGGGGGAAGGGAGAGGAAAGGGGTGGGGGATAGGGGGTGGGGGGCAGTGTGGCCGTGACCTGAAGAAGGCTCAGAAGGGACACAGGTCAGTGGCGGGGAGGGGGAAGAAAGATGGGGAGAGGAGGAGAGGATTAAAGGAAATGGGGGTGAAAGGTGGGAAGAGGTAAAAAAGCGGAGGGGGAACTGGGAAAAGGGGAGAGTGGATGAAAATTCTCTCTCTCTCTCTCTCTCTCTCTCTCTCTCTCTCTCTCTCTCTCTCTCTCTCTCTCTCTCTCTCTCGCTGCTCATATTCATCAATGCTAACCCTTTCACTCACTTCCTCTTTATTTCTTGCTTACTCACTCACTCGATCATACAGTCTATCATGCATTCAGTCGATCATCTTTCCTCATCTCTCACTCATTCATGTTACTCACCTCTCCTCTTGTCACTCACTCACCCGTCACTCACCTTCCCTTACCTTTGACTCATCATTCTTCACCGCATTCACTCGTTATTCACCATTCTTCATATCTCACTCATTCACTCACTTCTTACGTCTCACTTATTCACCTCTCCTCACTTCACGCACTAATCTATCCTCACTCACCTTTCATTTTCGTTCCCCATACGCACCTGCTACTCACATCACCTCACTCACTAACCTCTCACTCACTAATTCACCCACTCACTCACTCTTCTCCCTCACCACTCACCCATTCATTCATATAGTCACTCACTCACTCCTCACTCATCTCTCACACTCACTTACTCCTCACTCATCTCTCACACTCACTCACTCCTCACTCATCTCTCACACTCACTTACTCCTCACTCATCTCTCACACTCACTTACTCCTCACTCATCTCTCACACTCACTCACTCCTCACTCATCTCTCACACTCACTCACTCCTCACTCATCTCTCAGTCACTCACTCTTCACTCATCTCTCACACTCACTCATTCACTCACTCACTCCTCACTCATCTCTCACACTCATTCACTCATTCATTCAATCACTCATTCATCTCTCACTTACTCAGTCACTCACTTCTCCCTTACTTTTCAGTCCCTCACTCGCTCATCTCTTCCTCACCCATCACTCACCCACTCACCTATCTCTCATCTCACACCCACTCACACACACAACTAGTCACGTCCCTCTCACCCACGCATCCCTCACTCACCCATCACCCACCTCTCTCTCACCCACCCTCCCTGACTCACTTTGGCTTATTCATCACTGACCCATCATATATCTCGCATTTCGCACGACCTTCGCCTCTGACCATTCATTTCGTCATGCTTACTAGACGTTGTTTATTCATTTTTCATTATATTTTTCATCTCCGTAACTTCTCATTTTCTTTTTACCTTTATTATTTTATTCACTTCCCATTCACTCACCTCTCCAGCCTCTTACTCATCTCCTTAATCTCTCACTCACTTCCCTCCTCTTTATTTCGCTTCCTTACCCTCTTCCTCGCCTCAACCTCCTCTTCCTTTCTTCTCATCCCATTTACTCATTGTACTCACCTCTTTCTCACCTCTTCCTCATCTTTCACCCACTTCTTTCATTTCCTTCCCCTCTTCCTCCCTCTCTCACTCTCCTTACTCCCCTCTCTCATCTTGTTCTCACTTTCCACACCCTTCACTCACTCATTTCTCTCGTCACTCATCTCTCTCACCTCTCACCGACTTCCCTCCCTTTTTCCTCGACGCTCATTCACTTCCCTCATCTCTCACCCACCTTCTTTAGCCCTTTCACATCTCATTCACTTCCTCCCCCTTCCTTACTCACCTCCTCTCCCTTCCTTAATCAATCTCTCTCTCTCTCTCTCTCTCTCTCTCTCTCTCTCTCTCTCTCTCTCTCTCTCTCTCTCTCTCTCTCTCTCTCTCTCTCTCTCTTCGTCATTCACTCACTCATCTCGCTTCACACACACACACACACACACACACACACACACACACACACACACACACACACACACACAATTTACTTGACCTTCCCTGCTGCAACCTCACTTGACATGTACTAAGGCCACACTTGCAACATTGCCAAAAAAATGCATCCCTATTGTTGTCCAGTGATTGCAAAAGGAAAGGCGGAGGCAGGGGGAGACAGGGGAGGTGGTATGAGTCAGGGTGTTTGTGGGGCAGGCAGAGGTAGACGGGAGCATATGAGATGGTGTGAGGGAGGGGTGAGGCAGGGAAAGGCAGAGGGGACAGGGGAGATGGTGTGAGGCAGGGATGAGGCAAGGAGAGACAAGGGGAGTAAGTATGTGGTGTAAGGTAGAGATAAGGCAGAGGAAGTGGTGTCAGATAGGGATCAAATAGAGGGAAGCAGGTGAGGTCTTGTGAGGTAGGGGTGAGGCAAGGGAGCTAGTGTGAGGTAAAGGTGAGGCGGAGAGTAGCAGGGGAGGTTGATATAAGGTGGAGGTTGTAGTGTGTGTGTGTGTTTTAGGCAATGTGATACAATGGAGGATGTGTGAGGCAAGAGTGATGGAAGATGTGTCTCCTGTGATGAAAGAAGTTATATTTACGTTGATACACGGCTGGCAGATATTAACATGTTTGTATTCCAGGAGTGTGTGAAACCGTGAGACAGGAAAGTGAACCATTGTGAGGGTATGGTAGGTGTGAGGATGTGGGTATGGTAGTGTGAGGGTATGGTAGGTGTGAGGATGTGGGTATGGTAGTGTGATTTAATATATAGGTGTGGTAGGTGTGAGGGTATGGTAGTAAGGGCTTTATTGCGGAAGAGGGAGGTAAATGTGATTGGGAATTTCGTGAGGATATGATGCGGTAGTGTAAGGTTGTGGTATTGAGGATGCTATATAAGGTAGAGGTGATGGTGTGGTAGGTATGTGGTATGCGATAGGTATAACAAGGATAGGTTTGGGAAAAGGTGAAGTAGTGATGTGTGGTATGTTGATGTGAAGGTCGCAGGGGGAGGGGAAGAAATGTTTTTAGCATAAAGAGTAGTGATTACATGGTATATAGTGTGTGAGTGATAGGTGGAACGTAGAATGGTATATGGTTGTAATCAGTTAGTGGTATGTGAGAGAGAGATTTGCTGATAAAGAGATGAGTAACAAGAGAGAGGTAGTAGGTGTAAGGTAATTTCTATGTGGTTGTGACGAGTTAATAGTATATAGCGTGAGATGAGGTCTTTGGCGTGCCTGTATGGAAGGTGTACCCTTAAGGTAGCGAGATAATGTGTAAATCAGGGTAAATGTTTATGCTAAAGCAAGACTGAATATCAGGGGCACAGGTTCCCCTAATGTTCCACCTCTGCTGCCTCTCACTGCCCTCTGGTGGCTAATTTCCAAAACTAAGAGAGATTCTGTTTGTTTCTGTGTACAATGATAACTACTTAATATAATCGTCAGGGAGGAAAGTGACAGACATGCCTTAAGCATAAAGCAGAATTGACGGAATATTTGAAAAATTTGTGACCCTGACTGTATGTGTAAAGTTTGAGATAATCTTGATATTAGTAAATTGTAGTAGAATTTTTGAGACAGCTGTAGTTCGTCCAGTTAATTTTGGAAGTGATTTTTAAATTGTTGTAGCCTCCCCCCCCCCTCAACGCTGCAGTTCATTGGCAGAATTAGGCAATACTACGGCTCTGCATCCACGTTCAAGGTAAAAGAGAAGCTGATTTTAGGTCAGGTTAAAATGTACAAAATATAGGTGTGAAATTAACGGAGCGCATTTCTAATGAAGACTGTTTCTAAGCCCTTTTTCTGGATGAAGTCTCGCCTGAACTGGGTAGAGCAAGAATTTAAAAATGAAAAAGAAAGAAAATAAAATAGAAGCCATTGCACTGAAGGGGTAAAGAGCAAGATGTTCAAAAAGCACTGAGACAAACAAGGAGCAGATGTGTGTGTGGACAGTTTGCACGAATTCATGCACATTAAAGAAACAATACGGTGATCATGGATGAAAAATGTACAAGAGGTGAGAGTAGGGGGATGGGGAGGGAGGGGGGGATGCTAGGAGAAGTGAGGGAAGGGGGGCAGGGCTAGGGAAAGAGAGAGAAGGGGACGGGGAGGCTGAGCGGTAAAGAAGAGAGCGAAAAAAATAAAAACGGAAAAGAGAAATACCATGCTTAGTTTCTCCGTGCACGAAAATAGCTGTGGGTTTTGCAAGTAATGGTCAGGATATCTACTTTTAATTTGATCACAGATGGAGTTTTTTTTTTTTTGTAGATTTTTCACGCTTGCCTAACCCTTCAAGGTGGGAGAAATTTTAGTTTTTGTTTTTCTTTTTACTTTGCAGCGTCAGACGATTTGATTCAGCTAAGGAGTTGGTTCCCATCCTCTCAGGGTGAACCTCTTCGATCTGACGACGACTTCCTCATTTTAACAGCACTATCACCAGACGATTTTATTCAGCGATTATATTCATCTCTGGTGCTGAGTGAGTTGGGGAAGGCTATAAGTAACCCCTCCAGTTTGTAAAGTCTCCGCCAAGCTAAAAAGAAAAAAAAATCGTCAGGGAACAACAATAATAAAAAAAAATAAAATCGCCGACATAAAGAGATTACAAACGGTCTTCACCAACTCTTTCAGTACGTGACATTTCTTAACTATTTTACTCTTGCTACCACCGGACGATTTTTTATTTAGCTCAGAGGGTTAATGCAAACTTTCGCGTATAAAGTAATATTTCACGTATAAAGTGATATTTCGCTTAGAAAGTATCATTTCGCATATAAAGTAATATTTCACGTATAATGTTTTGCGTATAAAGTAATATTTCGCCTATTAAGTAATATTTCGGCTGTTCAGTGCTATTTCGCTTGTAAAGTAAAATTTCGCCTGTAAAGTAATATTAACGTAAACAGTAATATTTCGTGTATAAATTAGCATTCACGACATCCACAGCTGCTTATAATTCTCTCACACAGGGACTTTTGCATGTCATTTTCTTTATCACAATTTATGCAAACTTTCGAGTATGATTCTCCCTCCCCCCCTCACACACACACACTTTTTTATTTAAGGTATCTGAGTACCTGATGGTGATGGCTGTCATGTTCTGTGACCAGGGATGAAGGGCACTTCGTGTAGGCTTATGAATATTTCTGCTTTGTGTGAAAACGTTTCAATAAATTCAGCTTTCAGGTCAAAGGTTGATCGGTGTGTCGTGTTCTGCATTGATGAAAAAGTAAAAGATTGTTGTGTTTGGGTTATATTAATTCCCAGACTCCTATGACTCGCCTATATATAAATAAAATCGTCTGAATTTAGGTGCAATAGCGATTTGTTCTGATCTGTATCATCAGTTGTACAGCCCCAATGATCAGAGGATTCCTATATCACCTTAAATTGGTGGAGATTTTCGTCTTTTTGCAGCTCATTTCGCGTAGCACAGTGACAGAAGATAATATTACGGCTCTGCATACTTTCCACAGCACTTCTTCGTGACTAGCACCACATTTTAGTGTAAATCTATTGTTACAGCCGAGCATCGAAGTTGTAGAGGTGCCACTTTTAAGCCATGTTAAAGTGAAAAGAGTATAGAGACATTGATAACTCTCAGGCTTCAATGTCTCACTCTCAGCAAAATAAAATCATCTAGCGTTGTCGCAAAGTAATCCTAAAGAGTATTGAAGGATCTGATAAATGCAATTTCTATCCTGGAAGTGCGGTGAAATACTGTCTGAGAATGGGATAGATAGATAGATAGACAGGTAGATAAATAATAAATAGATAGATGGATATAGATAGTTAAGTAGGTGGACACAGATAAGTAGGTAGACAGATAGATTTGACAGAGACGCAGATAGATAGATTTGATAGAAAGACTGATACATACATACATACATACATAAAAGCTGTGAATTGGTAGGTATCTTAGTGTCTTTAGGACAGTGTATTAGGAAAGAGTGAGAGTCTTGGGTGTTGAGGCTTTAAGAGGCAATATAAAAGGTTATTACTCCTGCTGTTTTTGGTTGTACAGATAAAGCCATGGTATAAGACGGCTATATAGATAGATAGATAGATGGACTGGTGAGTGGATAGGTAGATTGGTGGACAGATGAGTGGTGGATGGATTAGTGGGTAGATATATATAGATAGGTAGATAGATGGAAGTGTCACGGGGTTTTTAAAATATCACGGTGTTTTTAAAATAAATGCTTAAATATTATTTAATTGATATTAATATTCAATAATATTGAAGAGCAGAGACAATGATTGTCTTGCTGCATCAAGCAACGATTACTTTACGCTGGCTTGTGCACGATTCTCTGAGAACGAGAATTTATAAACTTTCTCAACAGTACACAGCAGAGACTAATTACTCACAATTGCTGAATTAGTACTGTTAGCCTCTGGAGAAAGTTACTTCACCCCTGACAATAAATAACTAATACTAACATCAGGTTCTTGCCGATGCTTAACTCCTGGCACAACGGATTTTAAGTTAATACAACAAGACTGGTCTAAGTACCAGTTATGAATAGTAAAACGTCTATGCGAGCTAGGAGCTATGTGGGAAATAAGCTTAATTTGGAGAAATGAAACAAGATTTACTTTACATTAAGCTCAAGGAAAGAACTGTTAAACTTATTGATTACAAAAAATAAATTTAACGTTACATTTCAAATCAAATCAATGAGAACGCACTCACTCACTCACACAAAAGCTAAATACTTACGCCTAGAAAAAAACACCTTAACTAAACTCTTAAGACTACAAAATACAAAAAGGAAATACTATAGTCGATGAATGCTTTGTATCACCCAAAGCTGAACTAAGGATGGAAGTACTGGATAACTGTCTCAGTGGAGTCTGGGTGCTAGCGACCTCTTCTCTCGCACTTCTGGAGCACAGGACCTCTCTCCGTCAAAGCAACAACTAGACTGAGTAAGTCGTGGGAACAAAAGGGGAGCGATAGGCCGCATTTTCTAACGGTCAGAGGCAAGCAGGGGCGAACAATAAAGAACAATAGTATCGCTCAGTACAGCACTTAGTGAAGTGCATTAAATCGGTCACTTTTGAAAACAGTGACGAATGTTTTGAAAAGTGTACCCCGAAATGGAGGGAGAAACGGTTAGCTGAGTGATACACAGTGAGTTTTCCACTAATAGTTCGTGGCTTCTCACAAAAGGGAAATGTCGCGAATTGATTTGTGACATTACGCCCCTACAAAATTAAATTTTTTTTCCTTATGGGAAAAAATTTGTGGATATATATATATATATATATGTACACATCCTAACTCAGTCACACAAGATTCACACTGTGGTGTGTGTGCTATCCTGCTACAGGAGAAAGTCACAGTCGCCAGTGAGCGAAAAAATCTCGTATTTACGTTAATAGAAGCAAGCTT
Source organism: Coenobita brevimanus (assembly GCF_032717465.1). Taxonomy (NCBI): domain Eukaryota; kingdom Metazoa; phylum Arthropoda; class Malacostraca; order Decapoda; family Coenobitidae; genus Coenobita; species Coenobita brevimanus. Next base: position 14,078 of record NC_137046.1, on the reverse strand, counting down.
GAGGGAAAAACTCTGTGACGACGGTGAAAATCCTGTACTCAGGTCAAACTGAGCGAAAATTCGCTACATTTACACTGACAACTAATTGTTGTGTAGTGTGATGTATGTAATACACGGTGTAGGTGTGACAGTTGTAGTGTAACTGTACCTACGTGTAAAATGACATAGTAAATAATAACATGGCGACGACGAAGGCAGAGGAGAAGAGGCGGCAGCGTGCGGCAGACGATCAGTTGGCCCACACAGCAAATCTGCTACACCCATTGCTGAACCTGCAAAACCAATTGAGGTGGAGCATCAAAAGTGTCAATGAGACAAAATTTTATTATGTTACAATTACTCTCTGCCTAGCAATCAGTACATGCTACGAAAGTACACTCGAGGTCGCCATTAATTTTAGCACACGATTAGTGTCGGCAAGTTGAGAATCCTTGTGCAAACTCGGGTCTTCCATAGCCTCGAACTGCACACGGGTCCTCAACCTGTGCCTTAACCTACATACTTATATTAATATCGGGAAGCTGAGAATCCTTGTGCAAACTCGGGTCTTCCATAGCCTCAAGTCGCCTCTGTGGAGTTCTCACTTCCCCCTTAACCTACAGTACTTATATTAGTATCGGGGAGCTGAGAATCCTTGTGCAAACTTGGGTCTTCCATAGCCTCAAGTCGCCTCTCAACTTCCCCCTTAACTTACGGTACATAATATGTATGTACAGGCCCTGGACATAATGTGTATGCAGGCCAAGGCCAATGGGCGAGACGTCAGGTCTGCACCCACTTCACCACTACCCTGTCTCTCAACTGACTCAGAGATTACAGGTGTGGTTACAAATGGCACAGGAAGGACATGACCCTGATTAGTGGTGTTACTTTGACACACACTGCAGGAATGGACAAAACTATTTATGTCTCGTCCCATCCCTGGCCAGAAAAAGTCAGCTCGGATACGGCCCTGGGTCTTCCTTTGCCCACGTGACCTCCTGAGGCTGAACAACGACCCCATTGTAACACTGCTAGGCGGTACTTGGCGGGAACGACAAACTGCAGTCGAGCCTCGCCCTCGGGCGTTCGTGACTCACGGTAGAGCCGTCCTTGTTTGCGAAGAAACTTGGCTCGACCTCCCCGTGAATACTTTATCACTCGACCCTTTTGTTTGTTCCGCATGGCAGCAAGTGTCGGGTCAGATTGTTGTTCTTGCACAACAAGTTGACTACACATCAGATCTTATGGCGATTCAATGATCACTGGGGTGACACAGTCTGGAGCCTCAGTCATGGCTCGTGTTACCGCAGCAGCCGAAGTCTGAGTAGCGTCATCATCGGAGCAACTGTCCTTGACTCCATTAATATTTCCAATGATGAGGTCAAATAAAGGTTCTGGCATGACAACTGCAAGTGTCATACCAGTATAAAATGGAGATGCCACCTGGATACATGCCTCAGGGAACAATCTCACTGATCCATCAATAGGTCTAACTTGGATCTGTCGACCTGTATACTCATCAGGCCGAACTAAACTCTGCTTAACAGAGCAACCTGAGGAACCATTGTCCCTCAAGACATTTACAGAAACACCTCCCACAGACCCTGGCTGAACAAGGAAGGTACTGTCACCTGTGGGAGGGCCTGTGGAGGAAGCAGCTAGCCACTCATGAGGCTGCTGAATTGATGCGGCGAACATTGTGCCTTGTGAATTATATTGGGAAGATGGAACATTGGCCATCTGTGGAGGGGGGTTCACTGTCACTGTGGGACTAGTGAACTGTGGGGAAGTACCCACACTGGTAGGGACGTGACCACCAGGCTGCTGCTGAGGAATGAAGGCTGCATTCGCTTCCTGCCTCTTTTGAGCTGGTGGTGAAAAGTTTGTCCCGACGGTCGCTTGCGTGGCTGATACTGCTGCTGGTTAGGGTACTTGTTGTACCTCTTCCACTCAGGTTTCTGAGTGTTTTGCCCCTGGTCCTTCCACTGCGGTTTTGGACCTTGGCCATTATTCTGAGAATGCCCTTGTTGCTGGGGTTCAGTCTGAGACGGCTTCCCAGACTTGGCAGTATCTTTTCTGCTCCAGGTGTTTTGCTTACGAGTTTGATACCCGTATGCAGTAAAGAATGCGTCAGCCTTTTCTGCCATTTGGCTGGCATCTTTCACCTGGCAGATCTTAAGCTGTGCTATGAGCTCAGCAGGCCACGACCTCTCTAGCTGTGTACGCAACATAAGGTCAATTATCCCCTCACGCGTGGAAGGAGTGTCATCTTTCTCCATCCACTCATTTAAGTAAGCTGTGAGACGATCAAGGAACTGAACAGCTGTCTCCTTGTCTTGGAGACGAGCTCGCATGAACTGAACTTTGGCGTCGTCTACTGTGAGACCATACGCCTTAATGAGTGCAGCTTTCATCATCTCATATGTGAGATTGTCTCCACGAATTCTGTGGAGAATATCGAGGGCAGGGCCCTCAAATGGGCTAAGAAACTGAAGCCGCTTAGCTGCCTCATCCAGTTGATACATGTCTGCCATGTCCTCAAAACGAGCTATGTACGGCTCAATTCGCTCGCTTTCCTTGTATGAAGGAAGCTTGATGCGTGGGGTCGCCAGGACATGTGCAGGGAGAACGCTCGTGGAGCTTGGACCAACTGCACCAGATGTGTCTGAAGCCAAGGAATCTCGCTTGAGCTTCAGCACTTCAAGTTCATGTTTTTCTCGTGCCTCACGTTGGGCACGTTCATATTCACGTTGTTCCCGCACGTGTTCTAAGTCGAGCTCGCGTTGTTTCTGCTCGTGTACCGCTGTTCGGCTCGTATTTAGCTGAATTCTACGATCTTCACGAGCATCTTTCTCACGTTCTTGCTCGTAATTGAACCGTGAGAGAACGTAACTCTGTATTTTCTCTGGGTCTGTGAGACCCATATCTTTGGCTTCCTGTACATAAGCACTGGCTGCCATGATGCTAGCTCAATTTACTAAGTAACCGAAACTGAGTACTGACTGCTTAGCGACGAATACTAATAAACACAAGTAAAGAATACAGACACAAGCTAGTGGTGACCAGTCTTATCTAGTTAACTGGCAAAGATTAAGGCAAAAATGCAAATAACTGAGAACTCAATAATTAACACAATGGGTACAGCGACTACCCAGGAGCGAATAAAATCGTCTGGCGTTACCAAAAATAAAGTACTAAATAGAGTTAAGTACTCTACGGATTAATAAAGCAAAAATTCACTTGCTAAATTAACGGTAAACACCAGCAAACTTGTGCCTATAAACTTTAATTATAAATACCTAAATATGAACGAGTGAGCACTATCTCGTGAATAGCTTTAGGGCTAGGAGCTAATATCCTGGAATGAGGTCGCCAATTGTCACGGGGTTTTTAAAATACCACGGTAATTTTGAAATAAATGCTTAAATATTATTTAATTGATATTAATATTCAATAATATTGAAGAGCAGAGACAATGATTGTCTTGCTACATCAAGCAACGATTACTTTACGCTTGCTTGTGCACGATTCTCTGAGAACGAGAATTTATAAACTTTCTCAACAGTACACAGCAGAGACTAATTACTCACAATTGCTGAATTAGTACTGTTAGCCTCTGGAGAAAGTTACTTCACCCCTGACAATAAATAACTAATACTAACATCAGGTTCTTGCCGATGCTTAACTCTTGGCACAACGGATTTTAAGTTAATACAACAAGACTGGTCTAAGTACCAGTTATGAATAGTAAAACGTCTATGCGAGCTAGGAGCTATGTGGGAAATAAGCTTAATTTGGAGAAATGAAACAAGATTTTACTTTACATTAAGCTCAAGGAAAAGAAGTTAAATTTATTGATTACAAAAAATAAATTTAACGTTACATTTCAAATCAAATCAATGAGAACGCACTCACTCACTCACACAAAAGCTAAATACTTACGCCTAGAAAAAAACACCTTAACTAAACTCTTAAGACTACAAAATACAAAAAGGAAATACTATAGTCGATGAATGCTTTGTATCACCCGAAGCTGAACTAAGGATGGAAGTACTGGATAACTGTCTCAGTGGAGTCTGGGTGCTAGCGACCTCTTCTCTCGCACTTCTGGAGCACAGGACCTCTCTCCGTCAAAGCAACAACTAGACTAAGTCGTGGGAACAAAAGGGGAGCGATAGGCCGCATTTTCTAACGGTCAGAGGCAAGCAGGGGCGAACAATAAAGAACAGTAGTATCGCTCAGTACAGCACTTAGTGAAGTGCATTAAATCGGTCACTTTTGAAAACAGTGACGAATGTTTTGAAAAGTGTACCCCGAAATGGAGGGAGAAACGGTTAGCTGAGCGATACACAGTGAGTTTTCCACTAATAGTTCGTGGCTTCTCACAAAAGGGAAATGTCGCGAATTGATTTGTGACAGGAAGAATAGATGGATAAGTGGATGGATGGATAGATAGATAGATAGATAGACAGATAGAGAGATAGATAGAGGAATAGATGGGTAAGTGGATATTGGGACACATGGATGGTTAAACAGATAGATAGATAGGTAGAAGAACAGATGGATACGTGGATAGATGGACAGCCAGACAGATAGATAAGTAGATACATAAACAGCTAGGTGAGGAGATTTTTAGCTAGGTTGATAGATAAATAGATAAATAGACAGGTGGATACATAGATAGACAGACAGTTTATGAGGTTCCAGTGCTATTATTAAAAAAAAAAAAAGTTTAGGCTGGAGGTTACCATATTCGACTTCGTGAATGGAGTGTAACAGAGGGAATTATGAGATGGTGAATCATTTACAGATTTTTAATATTTTGTCTTGCTATCTCCAGACGATTTTATTCAGCCCAGGAGAGACCTTTCGACCTGGAGGGGTTAGATATAGCCTTCGTTAACCCTTTCAGTACGAGGTTTTTTCCTTGAAATAGCCCCTTCAGTTCTATTACGTACTTTACTTTCTCTTCGTTCCTGCCATATCCAGACGATTTTCCTCGTCACGATTGACTTTTCGAACCCCCAAACGAGTAGCCTTCGCACGTGTCATAAAATCGTCTGGAAGCTGATGGAATAAAATAAGGAAAGATGTTTTGGGATTAAAGGAGCTGAGTATGATCATCAGGAAAATATACAGGTAATATAAAGTGAAAGGGTTAACAGGATAAAACCCTTCTACGGACTCCCTGTGCATGACTTGCCATCTGATATTTCAAAAAAGCCTCGCGGAAAACCCCCCTCCCCCTCGTATGAAATACAATTCTTCCCCATTTGGCACTTCTGCTTGATCTCTAAAACCTTCCTTACCCTTCCCGTACCCCCTTAAGAGTGTACAGTATCTGGAATGAGTTGATCTTGCCGAAATTACTGGGTGTTTGAACATGACCTGGATTAAAGTGAGTCGAAATTGGGCGAGGGTGAAGGTCAGTGGTAAAGTCAGAATGCTGGAATAATAACGGGTGCAGACATTTCCCAGCAAGAGTTTAAGAGCTGCACAAAGAGCACCTGAATAAACTTGAGAGAAGTATGGCGAAAGGTCAAGGGCACGTATCACCAATATTTATCTTTCATCCTTGAAGTATTTTAGAATAGGTGTCTCCCAGTCCACTTACCATCTTGTTTATAGTTCTCCTGCTTTCAAACTGCCACTTTTGCTCTTTCTATCTTTTTTTCTCTTGATCCAGCTTCACCCCATCCTTGGCCGAAAGAAAAGTTCAGGATAGGGTAGGTTAGGACAGGATGGTAACCTTTGCACGGTTGAGTACACAGTTTAGGATGATAATGATGATGATAGTGTAGTATGGTAACCTTGGCTGGGTTGGGTACACAATGCATGTATATTATAATTCTACACTCACTCCCAACAGCAATACCACTGTATGTATAAGGTAAGGCAGAATGAAAAAGACAGTATATCGATTTTCCAGACACCGCGTTGAGATCATCATCATTTGTGGCGCTGTGAGAATGGCATCGTGAGGTCTAGAGGTTTTAACCCCATGAATTCCGGTGATGTCTTGTTTGTATTATCCCTTTAATCTTTCTGACAATTTCTTTTGAACTTATGGCAGACTTTTTCGCACTGGAGTGTTTAGCGAGAGCCTTCATTAACGCCCTCATGGTTAGTGCCTTCCTAACCTGTGGCGTCTCCTTTATTTATTCCTGCTAAAACTTGGACCATTTCTTCTTTTCAGCATGAGGGAGAATTTTCGCACTGGAAGGGTTAGACACAACCTTCATTAACCCTTTCACTGCTAGATGGTATTTCTAAACCCCATTAAATCGCCTGGTGATAGGAAGAATGAAATAAAAAAAATAGAAGTCCTGGTTCTGAATGGGTTAATGCGAGGCGGGAGAGGTGGAGGGCGTCAGATGAGTTGAGGTGAGGGTGAGGGGTGACGGGAGGTGAAAAGGCCGGAGGTAGAAGAAATGTATGGGCCTATGAAGTGAAATGAGGGGTGAGGGGTGTAAATGCTCTAAGTAAAATGTGTGAACATGTTTGGGAAAATCAGGGGTGAGAGGAAGGAGGGAAAGAGGAGAGGTGGAGGGTAAGGGAAGGGGAAGATGTGAGATGAAGGGTGTGAGGTTGGGAGGTGAGAGGTGAGAGGCGAAAAGGCTGCAGGTAAAGTGTATGGGGGTGTGAGGTGAAATGAGGAGTGAAGGGAGGTGAGGGGTGAGAAGATGGTGAAATAAGGAGTGAGGAGGTGTTAGGTAAAGAGCATGAAATTATGAGGACGTGGAAAAGAAAGGGGAGGGCGTCAGGTTAGGAATATGTAAGGGAATGGGAAGGGTGAGAAGTAAGGAGAGGTGAGCTTAAAAGAGGATAGGTGAAGGATGAGGACAGGTAATGAGTGAGGAGAAGTGAGAAGAGTTGAGGAAAAGTGATGAATGAAGGAGAGGTGAGAAGTGAGGAGAGATGGGGAATGAGGAGGGGTGAAGAATGAGGAGAAGGGAGGGGTGGGGAGATTTTTGCTAGGAAAGTAAGGACGTTGGGGATGGGGGGGGGGTCAGATAAGGAGTACGAGGGTGTGAGATAAGGAGCATAGGGAGGGTGAGGGAGCCGCCGGATGAGTGTGGGAGTCAGGAATGAGGTGAAGGTAAAAAGACAAAAGGTAATAAACATTATGAGAGTGAGGCAAAGGACAAGGCAGTTTGTGGGAGAAGAAAATACTAAAGGTCGAGACTGTTTGTTATAGTAGGCATCATTCATTAATTTTAACTTGGCAGAGATTTTCATTTTTTGCAGCTTATTTCCTATCGCTCAGTGGCAGAATAAGACAGTACTACGGTACAGCATCACTGCATCCTTTCCACAGTACTTCTCCGTAACAGGCATCATATTCTAATGTTAATCGTTTGTTTAGCTGAGAATTCAAGATGGAGAGGTGGTAGTTTTACGTCCAGTTAAGGTGAATATAGTTACACTCAAGATCTTAGTTACCATACATGTGCGAAGAAAGTATGTCATGATGTGAAAAAAGCAGTTGATTTCGTTCTCAGTTTCAGATGTTGGATTCCTAATGACATTTAATTAACTCGTACTACCATGACTTTTTGTTTTGTTGCCATCTCCAGACAATATTATTCAGCTGGAGAGTTTAGATACAGCCTTCACTAACTCACGCAGCACTCCTTCCGGGACACGGCGATGAAAATTAAAAATATCATATCTGTTAGGCGGTAAAACATGGATATGTGTACTCGTATGTTTCAGTGAATAGTGAAAAAAAAAAAAAAAATCGTGAATCTAAGCAGCTGTTTTAGAACAGAACTAACAGTGGTACAGACATTATAATTTGGTATCGTGTCAAGATGGTTTCATGTTGTCAGCCTGAAAAATGATATACTGTTACCTGAGCCTCGTTGTGTTATATTTTTTTCTAATCGAATTATAAATACTGTATTGATGATTATATACATACCTTTATACACATATCTGTTGCCAGTTCATCCCATTAATTCTTGTCGTATTCATTCAGTTGATCGCAAGTCTAGTCCTCGAATTCTATTAAAGTTCAGATTACTTTAAGTAGGTCTTGTCATAGCCTAAAATATGTGAGTGAAAGCATGTTAATTAGTTACTCTCTGGGGGAGGATAATATTAGCCTTTGTGACGTGATTATGATGGTATTTCTTGTCTTTACTCCTTTACGTTGTTGTGTTCATTCTCAACCCTTTCAACCCGGGGACACTCTCTCTCTCTCTCTCTCTCTCTCTCTCTCTCTATCCTAACCGATACCAGCCGGTTTTATTCTAGGGGGGAAATGCGTCCACAGGGTGTAGAGGTTAACAAACTGTAACAGTAACAATGCATACGTGATGTACTGTTGGACTGGACCGTCGCCGGGAGGGAGAGCTTAAACTAGCTTGAACAATTCCTTATGCTGGTGAAGTACGAATGGGAAAGGGTTGTCTGTAATGTGAGCAATGCTTGTGGTTATCGATATGTTGTAATAGGTGTTTTATATGCTATGGGTTTGAAGTGACAGGGTGCTAGCATATGAGATCCTGTGAATGGACATGGCTTGGGTTTCGATCCGAAGGTGAACATGGAGCCACCTAACCACCATGGCTCCAGGAGTTAGCAAGGCTCAGGCACAAGTATTGAACACTGTATACGAAGTGAGGTGTAGCGAGCCGTGTCTTAATCTTTAGTGACCCCATGTAGTGCTGCGTGACCTGAGTTCGTAGTGCTACAATCTAGCATTCTGTCAGCATTGTTATTTTCTGGTGTGCGCTGGGTAGAGTTCTTGAGGTCATTACTGATAACTTCTTGTTCCTTGTTTGGGCATGTGGAGAGAATGGAGAATGAACAACTGACTAAGAGGGTGTATGGAGGTGAGGTGGAGGGAGGGAGAGGGAGGGGTAGACCGAGGATGAGGTGGAGGGATGGAGTTGAGAGGTATATGAGGGAGGGGGGAGTGAGTTGGGGGGAGGGTAGTCAAATGGTGGGTGACAGAATGACTTGGAGGCGTTTTGTCTGCGGCCACCCTTTGCGGGATTAGGGCGTCGGGCTATAGATAGATAGATAGATTCTTGTTCCTTTCATGCTCTTGCCTCTCTCCCCGTCGTTTCTGACAGTGTGTACTTGTGCGTAACCCTTTGTATCTTAGAGGGTATGATAGTGACCCTTTGTATCTTAGAGTGTATGATGGTGAGGTGGCTGGGAGGAGAGGGTGAAGGAGACCGAGGCCGACGGGAAGAATTTATGTGTTAGAATATGTGAGGGAAGACGGTACGTGGTGGGAAAGGGGGTCACTGGTGCTCGTTATTTTTCTATTTATTGCTACCTTTATCCAATTTAGAAGAACCCTGCACAGTGAATGTAGGCTATATCTAGTCCCCTCACTTCGAAGCGTCTCCATCTGAGCCGAAAGAGAGAGAGAGAGAGAGAGAGAGAGAGAGTGAGCGAGAGAGAGAGTCTGCAGATAACAAGAAAAAAACTAAAAAAAGACATCATCATAGCCTAAGGGGTGATATTTTTGTGATTTGTTAGCATTAGTTTACATTTAGTCAGTTTTATGTCCATCGCTATGAGAGGCTAGGTGGAACAGAATCGTGTGGTGGTAACAAGTACGAGTATAGAATATGACACGCCGTTGGACCGGAGAGGGTAGTGGAGATTGTTTCAAACCCCTTTCTTTACGAGGATGTCCTCGTGAGGTGAGTAAAGTCGTCTGTCAGTGGCAAGAATAAAATATAAAAAAACATGGTGCTGAAGAAGCTGAATATGATCGACCCTATTTCACCCCATGTAAGGCTTGCGAGGCAGTGAAAGTTGGCGAGGGGAGGTCGGGTATTAATCTTAACCCATTCACTACGATGTCTTCTCTATTTTTTTTTTCCTCATCCCTAGACTGTTTCAATCAGCTAACATGATACTTGTTAGTGGAAGTACTCGAGCCTGTCTTTATTTTCATACCTACGTCGGACGATTTTATTCAGCCTGCAGTAAGGAGTCTTCAGCAGATTTATATTATTCACCTTAAAGGACATCGCTGCTACGAAGGGATAAAAAATATCTTCGTTAGATCCTCCGATATGATGACGTCTCTTTACTAAATTCTTGCCGGGCTAGACAATTTTGTTCAGCTTACGGGAAACCTCTCATGGTGTGGGAATTAATTATGAGGGGGTTAGGGGGTGAAGGGGAAGTAAGGGGATTGTTTGTAAGGAGTGAAATGAAGTCATGAGGGGATGAAACAAAAAAAGGAAGGTGAGAGATGAATTAAGGAAGGGTGAAAGATGAAAGGAGGGGGGAGGTGTTAAGCAAAGTACATAGGTTAGGCGAGGGGGTTGTGGAGGAGGGGTGGTGGGTGTGGAGAGAGCGTGTGTAAGAAATGATAGGAAGATAATTATTATTGCAAGAAAAAGTTGTGGGAGGTGAGGAGGGGTGAGAAATGAATGGGGTGGGGGTGTTAGGCAAGGTACTTAAGGGAGAAAGAGAGGGTTGAGAGTCGGAGATGAAGAGGGAGAGTTTGATCAGAGAATTTAGGAAGCAGTGTGAAGTTATGAGGGGGTGAGAAAAATATGAGGATAGGGATGAGGCAAGGTGAAGTGGGGGGATGTTAGGCAAGAATGGCCACGAGTGTGTGGGAAGGGCGAAGGGGGAGGTGATGGAGGTTAGGAGAAAATGTTAGGTAAAAAACATAAATTAAGCTAAATTAAGTTATGAAGGGTAACGAATATGAGAGGTTGGGAGATGGGGGGGGGGGGTAGGCAAGGAGGATAAAAAATACTGGGAGGGATGAGGGTTGGCTTGTGGGGGAGATGGAACAGAGGGAAGGGAAGGGGTGGGAGGGGTAAGGGAGGGGTTGTAGTGGAGAGGGGTGAAAAGGGGGAAGTGAGGAGAGGGGAGGAGGGAGTGTCTGGTAATGAACACAGGAAGTTATGAGTTGAATTTATCAGTGGGGTGGAGTGGGAAAGATAAGATGGGGGAGTGTTGTCATGTAAGCAGTATGAGAGATAAGGGTGAAGGATGAAGTGATGGAGGGGAAGAGGGAATGTCTACGAAGGAACATAGGAAGTTAGGTGACATTATGAGAGACGTGAAAAAGGTAAGGGGTATCAAGAAAAGAGTATCAGTGGGGGAGGGGACATAAGAAAGAATGGGTCTGAGAAAGGAGGGAAGAAGATGACGTGAGGAAATGATGTGAGGAGGAGGGGGAGAAAGCATGGTGAGGGTTGAGAGGAATGGGGAAGGACGAGAGGAAAGTGTGTGAGATGACGATGTGAGGGGAAGGGGGGAGACAATATGGTGAAAAGGGGAGAGTAGTGAAGGGGGATGGGGGAAGAGTGGCGTCAGATGAGGAACATAAGGAGCGTGTGGTGGGGGGAAGGAGAGAGGGGATGAATGGTAAGGGGGTAGGAGGAGGGGGTAACGGTATAAGGGGAGAGGAGAGAGGAGAGAGGGTGGCATCAGGTAAGGAGTGTGAGGGTCGAGTTTTTGTGGGTGTCTTCCTGTGGCATCCTCACCCGGCACTCAAGGTGACTACCAGGCTCACGGTCATACCCCCCTACCCCCCACCTGCTCTCCCTCCTTCACTTCCACCTGCCTCACCTCCCCAGCCTCACCTCCTCCCTAGACTCACTCACTCACTCTCACCTACTGCCACTGTCAACTCACAATAGCTTATTAATACATCACTTGCCTCACTATCCACGTCACTTGCTTCACACTCATCACTCACGGCATGTCACCATCAAGTTACCTGCTCTCACTCACTATCATTTGCCTCACTGTCACTCAGTAACTCACTGTCACCATGTATACTTCACTCGCTATCACCATCCTCACTGACACAAACTGGGTAACTCACCATAACCTTAGCTACCTCACCCACAATCACTTTCCCTCACTAACACTCACTCATAACTCATGATCACCTTACCTGTTCACTCACTATCACTTCTACACCTACCGTAGAGTTACCTTACATGGTGCGCCATCACTCATTATTATTCTTCACATCACTTTTTTTTGTTTTTGTGAAAAAAGAAGAAAGAACCAAATGCTGGACGGCCACGAGAGAGAGAGAGAGAGAGAGAGAGAGAGAGAGAGAGAGAGAGAGAGGAGAGAGAGAGAGAGAGAGAGAGAGAGAGAGAGAGAGAGAGAGAGAGATAGAGAGAATTAAAAAAAAAGAGAAAAAAAAGCTGTATTCAAGATCCGGTCATTTTGAGATGTCTGGACAACACTGCGTTTAAAAGACTGGAGGAAAACAGTTCCGGCCCTTAATCTCCTGGGGGAAGGAGGCTCCCTAACATCTCTTCTTTGCCGATTTATTTTTGGATAAGGCTGGCATTAGTATTGTTTGGCATGTTACTTACACAGTGTGGTGTGATATTAGAATGGATTTAAGTAACTCAGAAGAGGAGGATGGCAAGCTATAGTATAGCAGAATGAATCGGTTAGGAAGAGGGTGTTAGGAAGCGTCCTTACCCGACGAGAATGCGCGCCCTGGAACCAACCTGTTGCATATACAGGAAGAATTGAGAATTTCCTCCACTGTCACTTCACTTTCGTATCATAACTTCACCGATACAGCCCCAGCTATGATACCAGCATTCATTTGTACTCATTTTCACTCATTAAAACTCACGCATGTCACTGAAATGTCGAAAGTAAACGGATCATAGATTTTGGTCCTCTCTCTTCGTTTGAGCTGCTTTCAGTCTTGGATTGCTTTCTTTTCGGAGGTCTTTAACTCACTTTCACTCATTTCTTCCTCATCATTCAACATTTTCCCTCATGACCCATTTGCCTCATTGTCATTCACCATCAAAAACAGTATAGAAAGAGTCCAGTGTGAAGTATGACAACCTTATCTGGAAGATGATAATGATAGTGATTGGTAACTGATAATGAGGTAAGGTGAGGGAGACAGGCGAGAAGGGTGTGATGAGACAGATGGCAGTATTGTGAGGCAGCTGAGGCGCTAATGATTACAGTATCTGAATAATAATGACTGATCGTGAGTAACAGTGAATAGCTGGTAATAATGAGTGACTGTCAGGAATAATTATAAGTGACCGTGAATAGTGAGCGACTGAGTAATAATGAGTAACAGTAAACAATAACTTTAAATGATACATGAAAAACCGTGAGTATGGTAAATGACTGAGTAACATTGGAGTAACCGTGAGTAATAATGAATGACCATGTGTGAAAGAGTGAGTGAGTAGTGTGTAATAATGAATGACCGTAATGAATAACAGTGAGTGAGCGTGAGTAATAATGAATGACCATAAATAACAATGAGTGAGCGTGAGTAATAGTAACAATAACCATGAATAAGTGATCGTTTGTAATAATAAGTGACCTTAAATAATGAATGATAGTGAGTAACGGTAAGTAACAGTAAAAATGAATAATCATGAGCAATAAATAACTGCGTGAGAAACAAATGACCGTGAATAACAGCGACCGTGAATAACAATGCGTGACCGTGAGATGGGTGAACGATGGTAGCTTTGGTGATGCAATATTCCGCCCCACGCAGGTAAAAAGGCATAGCACAGGTGGTAATGAGAGAACCAATCAGTGTACCGGAACGTGAGATGTGAATGGCAGGGGTCTGATTGCCGTCTTGTTAGCGACCTTGGTGGGTTTGTTTAGGCACGGTTGGTTGGGCTGATAATACTGTTTAGATTTATCTCACAAATAATATAATAATAACCCTGTCTGTACCGAGGTTACTTCCATGATTTGATATTGGTAGAGAAGAAATGAAGTGTGTGTGTGTGTGTGTGTGTGTGTGTATGTGTGGGAGAGAGAGAGAGAGAGAGAGAGAGAGCGAATGGCTGTCATGTGCAGTATGAGGCTTAATTCATGCATACTTCGTTGTTGTGCCTATAGTGTGCAATATGAGGATGAGGTCATGCACACAGCTCCCTGTCATGATGATCTCTGCCCCCCAACCTTCCCCTTTTTCTGTCATGCAGGCCTTCGTAACCCATTAATATATCATGAAATACCTTCTTAACGATAGGCTGTGGCGGTTTTTGTTTTACCAACCTCGTGATGGTGTATTTTGACTCCTTCCGGCTGAGAAACGTCTTTTTATTTTACCAACTTTCAGACGATTTCATTCAGCT
>NC_137045.1:38131085-38172937 GCF_032717465.1 Coenobita brevimanus | reverse complement strand
ACGTAGAGATGTTTGTATGGATGGATGGATGAAGTAGCACGGAGGAGAGATAGACAGATAGATAGATAGATAGACAGATAGACAGATACACACACACACACACACACACACACACACACACACACACACACACACACACACACCACACACACACAAATTACCTTTTCTCCCTTCCTGCCTGTCTCATCCACTATCTTGCCACCTCTCTCTCTCTCTCTCTCTCTCTCTCTCTCTCTCTCACACACACACACACACACACACACACACACACAAAACACCTTTTCTCCCTTCCTGCCTGTCTCATCCACTATCTTGCCACCTCTCTCTCTCTCTCTCTCTCTCTCTCTCTCACACACACACACACACACACACACACACACAAAACACCTTTTCTCCCTTCCTGCCTGTCTCATCCACTATCTTGCCACCTCTCTCTCTCTCTCTCTCACACACACACACACACACACACACACACACACACACACACACACACACACACACAAACACACACACACACACACACACACACACACACAACACCTTTTTCCCTTCCTGCCTGTCTCATCCACTATCTTGCCACCTCTCTCTCTCTCTCTCTCTCTCTCTCTCTCTCTCTCTCACACACACACACACACACACACACACACACACACACACAAAACACCTTTTCTCCCTTCCTGCCTGTCTCATCCACTATCTTGCCACCTCTCTCTCTCTCTCTCTCTCTCTCTCACACACACACACACACACACACACACACACAAACACACACACACACACACACACACACACACACAACACCTTTTTCCCTTCCTGCCTGTCTCATCCACTATCTTGCCACCTCTCTCTCTCTCTCTCTCTCTCACACACACACACACACACACACACACACACAAAACTATAAAATACTGTAATATAAAGGTGGAACTAGCAAAGGCCTGAGGTAAGTGAATATGGAGGTAACTGGAGTGAGGTAAATTGCATAAAGAATATAATACTACTGATCCAAGAGTAGCCCCACACAGCAAGGGTTGGGCTGCCCTGAAAAGTCTAGCCTAACAAGCTTTAAGGTATTGCAAACACCATATAAATGAAGATCTGTCAAAAGCTGCCAAAATATGATGTAGAACCAGTAGAGGACATGCCAGTACAGGTGAGAGGAGGGAAGGAGACTGGTGAAAGGGAGAGGAGGTTGAGAGATGGCAGAAGGGGCGGAAACGAAATGCATTAATGAAAAAAAAAAAAAGAGGAAAGGAAAAAGCAAGGAAAGATGGGAGGAGAAGGCAGAAAAAGAATGCATTAATAAAACAAAGAAGAGGATAGCAACGAAAGATGGGAGGAGAAGGGGCAGGAAAGGAAAAATGTGATGAACAGGAGGAGAAAAGGAAGGAGAGGAGATGCGCCACTTCCTCTTCCATTTTCTCTTTTCCTCCTCCTCTTCCTTTTTTGTTCTTCCTCTTCCTTCTCTTCCTCTTTTCCCTCCTCTTCCTCTTCCTTTTCATTCTTTTTCCCTTCTTCCTCTTCCTCTATGTCGTCGTCTTCGTCTGCCTTTATTTCCTCTTTCTCTTTCCCTTCCCCTTCCCCTTCTTCCTAGACCTCTTCCTCTTCTTCCTCATTCCTCCTCCTCTTGTTCTTCCTCCTCCTTCCTCCTTCTCTTCCTGTTCTTCTTCCTCCTTCGTCTTCTTTCTATTTTCGTCTTTGTTCTGTTTTATTCTTTCTCTTTTCTTTCTGTCATCCATTTTCTCTTTCTCCTTTCTTCTATTTGCTTTTTTCTTTCCCCATCTGTTTCTTCATTTCTTCGTCTCATTTCTTCTTTCTCCTATTTTCTCGTTTCTTTCTCCTTTCTGTCATTTCTTCTCTCCTTTCTCCTCTATTTCTTCTTTCTCTCGCATTTCTTTTTTCTTGAATGAAATACAAACTCTAGAATGAATGAATTTAAAGGTCTGCCACGTAAACAATGCCGTAACGGGTAAATTTAAAAACAATTATGAATGAACATAACGTAAACAGAGTGAGAAAACATGAATGACAACAAAACCTCTATTTGTAGCCTAAATCGTTTCAAACTCACATTTAACTCATCTCAGAAGCGTTTATGTATGTCTTACCACATCATTACAAACTGTAGAAGCATTAATGTAAAGTAATAAAGCGGAAATATGTTAAAATAAGCACTTTGAGAACGTGTGTTTTGAATGGACCGCACACCAATTCATATTGCCATATGGTTATATTTGTATGCATGTTGATTCGCAAAAAACTAGTATTTTTGAACATCTGGACAAAAAAAGACATATTAGTGTTGTTGGGCATTATGTTATAGAAGAACTAGTATGAACTCCTCTCTCAGTATATTTGAATAGCACCGAAATTCCAAAATAATAATATTACTAGAAATGTCCGGTAACTTCTCGGGCTCGCTAACATCTCTGGGCTAAGCCGAGTTGATTATTTTTTAGCCAATTTTTTTAGATATAGTGGTGTGATATTGCAAAAAAGCCTTAAGCCATTGCGGATAATAATTGTTGGCTATATTTTATATGCTATAAGAGATATATAACTGCCTTTCTCGTTGAAGAAATAATAGCACAGATTTATTTACCTGTCGACCTCTTGCATGTTACTGGTGCTGCTCAGCGACAAAACTTCTTTAGACTAATATATCTTTAAAACATTTTTTTACATATATATGTGATTGACAAGGCATAAAATCTTAGTACAGTGAGGACTCTGACTGGTTGTAGAATCTATATTAGGAAGCTTGTGAATTTGCTGTTAATTTGGAAATAATTGGGCGAATTTCTTCTGTTTGCTGTATTTAGCATGTTTTCTATTTATCATATGATTCTCCCACGAACTCGGAACCTCAGTTTGCCTCCCTAACGCCGGGAGGGAGGGTGTATTACCGATGTGGGGCGCAATTGAGCCGGGGACGGCACCTGCCAGCCGCATACTTAGTAGAGGCTTTGCAACACCTCTTCCATAAGAATTTAGTTTCTTCATTAATCCTGAATAAAATCTTGTCTGTTTCTGATCCAAATAGAAGCTATAGGCCTTAACGTTTGTATTTTTCTTTAGGGTATGTGTCTGTTTAGTGCCTCGTGCGGCGATGACAGGCAGGCAATGTGATGGAGGTGACATTGTAAGGTGCTGCCCTCACGCGGCGATGACAGGCAGGCAATGTGATGGAGGTAACATTGTAAGGTGCTGCCCTCACGCGGCGATGACGATTGATCATTGGACGATGCGATGCGTTGACAGACACTCAGTCGCTTCTCTACCGCGGGGGTGTTGGGGGTAGACGATGTTTGCCAGCGGGGAGGTTGATTGATTTGGAGGGCAGAGAAGGGAATGACCTAGGACCGGACAGGGTACGAGAGAGGGATGGAGGAGGAAGAGAGGTAATAAAGAGAGAAGTGGAAAGAGGAGGAAGTCGGGAGAGGACCAATGACAGAGACGGGGGGGGGGGATTGGAGTTTTTTTATTTATTTATTAGGGATGAATTACAAACACCTTAAAACAGATCAACCATATTTAGCCACACACACACACACACACACACACACACACACACACACACACACACACACACACACACACACACACACACACACACACACACACACACACACACACACACACACACAAAGTTAAATGGCCGAAACAAAAGAAAAAAAAAAATCGGCAGCGAATATCTATGGCGTGAAATTAAACCTGACCGCTGTCCTTTCCTCCCTACCACCCCCACTGTACTGTTTGTTTACATCTGACGGTCTATCTGTTCATCTATCTATCTATTGCCAGAAGCCTTAATTCCCTAAGAGGTGGCCACAAACAAATCGCCTCCATGTCGCCCTGTCCCCCGCCATTTCACTGCCCTTCTCCCAGCTCACACCCCCCTCTCTCATATACCTCTCCACTCCATCCCTCCATCTCATCCTTGGCCTCCCCCTCCCTCTGGCTGCCCCATCTGCCACCACAGTCACTGCCACAGCTACCTTCATTCCTTACTACCCCTACCAAAACCACCACTACCACTACCTTTGCCTACCACAACTACCAGAAGCACCACTACCACCACCACCACCACCACCACAAGCACCACTACCACCACCACCACCACCACAACCACCAGCACCACCACCACCACCACCACCACAAGCCTAAACACCCGAGTAATTCAAACGTGTCCCAGCCGCGGTTTCACGTCATTAGCCAACAGCAAAAATCAGAGAGAGAGAGAGAGAGAGAGAGGTGGATAAGGAGGTATGATGATGATTGATGATGATATAGATAGAAAGGTAGGTAGATAGACAGATAGGTACAGTAGAGAGAGAGAGAGAGAGAGAGAGAGAGAGAGAGAGAGAGAGTTACTGGCCAAACCTATTCCTGGCCGATGGTGAAGGAGCGAGGACCTGACTGTTGTTGTTGTTGTTGTTGTTTATAGATTATCTCCGCCTATAGACGAGACCGAGCCTTGATTATGGCCCTGTCGGTGTGTGTGGTTGGACAGGAGGTAGTAAGAAGAGGGAAAATAGAAAGATTAGAATTGGAGTATTAAAGGGGTGAGCGTTATTTAGGTGCAGCATCTACGACACACTGAGGTGGTTTGGCCATGTGCAGAGGATGGAGAGTGAGAGACTGACGAGGAGAGTGCATGTGAGTGAGGTGGAGGGGGAGAGACGGAGGGGGAAGCCAAAGATGAGATGGAGGGATGGAGTGGAGAGGTCTATGAGAGAAAGGGGATTGTGAGATGGGAGCAGGACAGTGAAATGGCGGGGAACAGGACGACATGGAGGCGATCTGTTTGTGGCCACCCCGTATGGGATGAAGGCGTCTGGCAATAGATAGACAGCTGTAAGACGTGACGAGGGGGGAGGGTGGCGGAGGGTTCAGTGGGTGGGATGTGTGGGTTGGGGTAGATTCTGCCGCTCTGAGTAGTTCGGTTGCAGGGCATTTTAGTAGATAATGTAGTAGGGGAAAAGGAGAGTTTGCGTTGCAGTGTTTGCAGTTTTGGTTTTGTTCGTCGATTATATTGGGAAGGGGGCGATGTTCTAGCCGTAACCTTCGCAGCAGTGAATGAGTGTAGTTGTTTTCTTGTCTGGGATATGCTTGGTTGAAGGCTGATGCTTTGTTTAATATTTTCTTTTTGTTTTGTGAGACACACACCCCTGCACATTGCTACACTTCCACACAGCCACACCTCGCAAAGTCTCCAAAGTCACTTGCAGTAGAATATGATACACAAGACCCTGGTTGTGTTACCATTACTAACCCAATTAATGCTAGATCACATTTTTTTATTTTATTCTTACTATCTCAAGACGATTTTATTTAACCTACGAAAGATCTGTGGCAGTGACGGTTAACTAAGATTTATTCCTTTCGCAGGGGTGACGAACGGCCAGTAACAGGAGCAGCCAACAGAGAGCTATGTGGCATGTCTTTACTGCAGTGTGTCACCATATCCCGCCCCACACCACCACACATCCCCGCCAGTCCCTCTCTACTCACCAGTCTTCGAAACGACATAAATTCATCTTTTGCAAAGCCACGAAGTGTAGATGTCGATACATATAAGCGTGAAATACAGGAATGTTTGAGTTTCTTTCCTAACCTGATTATGTCTTCAGATAAATAACTGTTATCTTATGTGATAACCCTCCTTTTATATTAACAGCCTTAAACATTAGCCGTAAATAACAAGTCTAATTAGATAAGCATCCTGTGAAAATGCTCTGAGTACATATTGGGTGAACTGAGGCCACCAGAATTTAAGAACAAACCAAAGGAAAACCCGTGAACTCAGGCATGACCAAAAGCACCCCACATGGCCTCCCTAGCATTGGAGTACTGGATATGTTGGTACTCCACTATCTGTGTTAGTCATAGAGGTTCTATACACAGTAGTACCCTTAAGACAAACTACTATATGAATATCTAGTCGGAAAACTTTGAGAGCTTTGAAGTGCAGAGATGACAAGAGCTGAAATAATGCTCAAAATGTCGTCTATTGCATGAAAAGGAACCGATCAAGTCAGACACTGCTCACATGTCGTAACTCTACCGAACATTTCTAGCCTGAAGGTTCCATACTATTCGTCAATGAAATCTGGAATGCTGATATCTCAAACTACTACCGCTATTACTACTACCACTACTACTACTACTACTACTACTACTACTACTACTATTACTACTACTACTATTACTACTACTACTATTACTACTACTACTATTACTACTACTACTACTACTACTACTACTACTATTACTACTACTACTATTACTACTACTACTACTTACTACTACTACTACTAACAGTAAACTCCCAGCCCAAAAGCAGTCAAGATGGAGAGTTCCCAGCCCCTACGTCACTTCAAAATCTGTCTACTTAAAATCTCGTGGCCAGTGACATGCAAGATTTTCGCATAATACTCTGTACGTAGAACGAATAACATGCTAGTTTATGGAATACAGGAGTCTGCCACAACTCTCCATTTGGGGAAAAGAATGGTTAAAGGAAAAAACGTAGACAGAGGCGAATGGGAGAAGGCTGTGGTATTAGACTAATGGGGGTCTATCTATCTATCTATTGCCAGACGCCTCAATCCCGTTTGGGGTGGCCACGAACAAATCGCCTCCAAGTCGCCCTGTCCCCCGCCATTTCACTACCCTGCTCCCAACTCACACCCCCCTCTCTCATATACCTCTCCACCCCATCCCTCCATCTCATCCTCGGTCTCCCCCTCCCTCTTCCACCCTCCACCTCACTCACATACACTCTCTTCGTCAGTCTTTCACCCTCCATCCTCTCCACATGGCCAAACCACCTCAGTGTGTTCCTCACAACGCTTCCTATCACATCCACATCAACACCACAACGCTCCTTTATATCCTCATTCGTCAGCCTGTCTCTCCACGTGACTCCACAAGCTCCTCTTAAATAACTCATTTCCACTGCTCTCACTCTTGACTTGTGTCCTTCCAACAACGTCCAAGCTTCACTTCCGTACGTTAGAGTTGGTATCACAATACTGTCATGTAGTAACTTTTTTACTTCCATGCTCACTTCCCTGTTTTCTTATCACTGCTTTCAAGGAACCAGCAACCTTTCTTCCCTGCTGTACCCTTTCAAGCACTTCACCCTCCAAACCTCCATCCTTACTCATCACACTACCCAAATACTTAAACGTACTCACATTTTCCAATTCCTCACCATCCAACCTCGCTGTACATTCACTAACTTCACCTCTCTCAAAGACCATCACTTTACTCTTCCCTACATTCACCTTTAGGTTCCGTTTCTTACACACTCTCTCAAACTCATCCACCAAGCCTTGCAGCTCCCCTTCATCTTCACTCAACAACACAGTATCATCTGCAAACAACAGTACAGGGAGTTTCCAAACACTATCCTCTCTCACCAGGGCCACTCCAACATCCACTACCCTACCTTGTACCTCTTTTATTACCCCATCCATGTACAGATTGAACAACCATGGAGACATGACACATCCCTGTTTCAACCCAACTTTCAAAGAGAAAAATTCACTTAGTTCACCATCCACACGCACTGCAGCCTTAGCACCATCATACATACTCTTCACAGCATTCAACAACTTCCCATCTACTCCATATATTCTTAACACTTTCCACAATCCTTGTCTATCCACCCTGTCATATGCTTTCTCCAAATCCATGAAAGCCGCATACAACTTCTTTCCTTCTCTAGAAACTTTTCCACTAAAGATCTAAGAATGAATATCTGATCTACACAACCTCTTCCCTTCCTAAAGCCTCCCTGTTCTTCTCCAACTAATTTCTCTGTTCTTTCTCTAACTCTGTCTATAAGTATCCTACCATACACTTTTCCTATTATACTAAGAAGACAAATGCCCCTATGATTACCACACACTTCTTTTTCCCCTTTTCCTTTGTACAAGGGAATAATTATACCTGACTTCCAATCCTCCGGGACTCTACCTTCCTCCCAGGCCAATCTGCACATCTTCCACATCCATTCTACTACTATCTCTCCCCCATGCTTCAGCATCTCACCACACACTCCATCAATTCCTGGGGCTTTCCCTGATTTAACTTTCTTCATTGCTTCCACAACCTCTATCCTACTGATTTCTACCTGTCTTCTCACCTCCCTCCTTCTCCCAGCCATTCCCCAGCCACTTATACTCGCATTACTTCCATCCTCTACTTTCAACAATTCCTTAAAGTGTTCTCTCCATCTGCTCACTTTTTCTCCCTTCTCCACTAGTAATCTACCATGTTTATCTTTCACTCCCCTGCTAACTTCACTTCCACCCTGTCTTACTCTTTTCACTTCTCTCCAGAACATTTTCTTACAGTCCCTCCACTTTACACTCAAATTCCTTCCAAATTCCTGATCCACTCTCTTCTTACTCTCTCTTACTAATCTTTTCACCTCTCTCTTCCTTTCCACATATAACTCTCTCTTCTGCCTCTCAACTTCTTCCACGCCCCTATTTCTCATCCATTCATTGTATGCTTTCTTCTTTTGTGCCACAGCCTGTTTCACCTCTTCAGTCCACCACGCTGTTCCTTGCACCCCCTCCGTCTTCTCTTCCTTCCACACACCACATCACATGCTGCACATATTTCTTCTGTAAATATCTTACACACACCTTCCACGTCTCCCATCTGCTCCAATTCATATTTGCCCAATCGTTCCTCCACTTCTCTCTTATACTCTGCCTTTTTCTCATCCTCTTGTAACCTTTCCACTCTCCTTGCAACTACTCCTTCCTCTCGTCTTTCCCTTCTTCTATTCCTCCATCTTACTTGCATCCTAATTCTGGCCACCACCAAGTAGTGGTCAGAAAGGCCACTCCCCCAACCTCTATAAACTCTTGCATCCAATATACATCTTCGCATCCTTTCATCCACACACACATAATCAATCATTGCCTTCCTTTCATTCAGTTCACCACCCACCCTTCTCATCACTCGCCATGTATACCTTTGGATCATTTTATGCCTGAAGAGGGTATTGGCTATTACCAACCCCTCCCAGCACAGATGTCCACTAACGCACTCCCATTCTCATCTATCTCAGCAGGCACACCCCACTCACCAACTATTCCATCCACCTTCACATTACCAACTTTACCATTCATATCACCGATCAAAAACACTCTCTCATTCCTTCCAAACTTTTCCATGCACACTTCCACATTTGTCCAGAACTCTTCTCTCACTCTTCTAGCACGATCTTGCGTTGGCGCATACACACACACAATCGCCCACATTTGTATTCCAACTTTCAACTTTACCCACACAATCCTTGACCCAACTGATCCATACTGTCTTATGCTCTTCTTCCATCTTTTACTCACAACTATACACACTCCTTCCTTTGCCCTCTCATTCTCATCTACTCCTGCACATATACCCCATCCATACTCCCATTCTCTCACACTTTCTCCTCTCCATTTTGTTTCAGTTATTCCACATACATCCACTTTCGCATCCTCAAGCACCTGGACAATCTCTCTCTCTTTCACCTCATCATTCGCTCCTCTTACATTCCATGTACACATTACCAAGTCCTTTGTCCGGTCCTGGGTCGTCAACGTTTGGTCAGTCCTTGTCCGAGGCTTCTTGTTTGTTTTTTTAGTTAGTTGTTTTCCGGGGAGGGGCACTAACCCTCCGCCAACCCTTTTAGTCGCCTTTTACGACAAGCAGGGATACTGGGGGAGTATTCTTGAAAACCCCTCTACCCCCAGGGGGTACTGTTGATATTTTCACTGCCTTTTTCCTTCATATAGAAATTGAAACTAAAGCTTTATTAATTCCCAAATAATCAGATCATTGTTAACTAACGTGATCTGGTACGAGTAAGCCTGATAAAAAAAAAAATGGGTAAAGAAAAGCGACAATTTTTTTTTTTTTTTTTTTTTTTTTGGCTAGAAGGTGTTATTACAACCAAACGATAAAGAGCGATGAAGTTATGTGTTTGGCAGGGTTTATAAATCCATCAGTTGCCTGCCTGCCTGCCTGCCTGCCTGCCTACATGTCTGCCTCCCTTCCTGCCTGCCTGCCTGCCTGTCTGCCTTCCTGTCTGCCTTTGTCTGCCTGCCTGTCTGTTAGCAAGATTATAGGAAAAAGTCAGCAGATTATCTTATTTATTTAGATTCTGTATCTACCATTCTATACAAACCCTTACGAACCCGGAAACGTTGTCGCTGGAATCCAAGCAGGAAGAGTCAGCGGACAGTGACTGACTAATTTTTCGCAGTTACCCATCCATTTTACTGCTTTCTCTGAATAGGAAGCCCATCCCGACTTAATCCGTGGTGTCACAAAAGGTGCGCGGGGAAGTCAAGCGAGCAGATCATCTCTGTCATTAGACTCTGAGCTAGGTTAGGATGAAGTAATTTGTTTTTTTATAGCATTCAGTAAAAGGTCAGGGGTACAAGACAAAGATAAAGGTTCAGTCAGCCGTCATGTCCGAGCGAGAGGCTCATCAATCTTTGAAGCATTGTGATGAGCAAGTAATAAACAGTAGCTCAGAGATAGACTCCGTGGAGAGAGTGCATCAGGACATCACGTCTACACGGTTATTTTATTTTCTGTTATCATACTCAGAACCACAGGTGTTTATTGATAAAGTGGACGGGCGTTTGAACCGATTGTGAGGCTCGAGTGTTGTTGGCGTCACTTCATAAGCTGGTGGTTAGATTTTGCTGGATATTTCCGCCATTGTCCTCCTGCCTGTGATCTCGCCTTGTTCTCGCTGCACCCACCACAGGTATGCTGTTTGACTTTATTAATTCTGTACCCATTTTCTCTAACTTGGCCTAAAACTTCCATCTGTCCAACTTGAATACTGAGTTGTAGCAATAGATTAATACTAGAACATGTAAGTCACAAAAAAGTGCCATTGAAGAGGAGCCGTAGCGCTGCCCTTTTCTGCCAATGACCCATGTGAAGTAAGCGGCAAAAGGACGAAAATCTGGGTCGTTACCCTGAAAAAAAAGCAGTATTATGCAGGATATTAGGATATTCTAGGAAGTTGTGGACAGTTGAGAGTTGTTTGTGGTTTGCAATAGCGAGACAGGCAGAAAGAAAGACACACAGACAGAAGACAGACAGACGCAAGGCAAGGAGACAGGAAAGGGGAGACGAAGCGTGGGGTTATTATTAGTGTAGTTGACTTCATAGCACATTATACTTGTGCCCTAACTTTAAAAGCATGTCTTCTCTTATACAGCCAAGGTCCTTTGACGAGTAGTGAACTAACAGACAGACAGAAACACACACACACAGACACACACACACACACACACACACCCACACCCACACACACACCCACACCCACACACCCACACACACACACACACACACACACACACACACTGCAACCACATCAAACCATACACCCCACCCCACACACACACAACAGATATATTCACACACACACACACACACACACACACACACACACACACACACACACACACACACACACACACACACACGTATTCTGGTATGGAGCTTAGTGGCAGGGAAATGTGTGTATGTCTGTGATGGTGTGGTGAGGTGGGGAGGTTGCCATGGTAACACAGACTCCCTGCACCAGCCAAGCTAACACCATGAGTATTGCCCACTGAGTCTCACACTTTATATAAAACATCTTTGTACTCATATTTAAAGACAATATTGCCGTTTTCTTATCACAATTTGGTAGAACATACTCGGACCTAATTTGTAAAATCGATCAGTGAATATTAAAGTTTTCTGTGGCAAGAAATGAAGTGAAAAAGGTGTTTGGTGGTGGGGTGGAGTGGGTGTCTAGCGG
Organism: Coenobita brevimanus; assembly: GCF_032717465.1. Classification (NCBI taxonomy): domain Eukaryota; kingdom Metazoa; phylum Arthropoda; class Malacostraca; order Decapoda; family Coenobitidae; genus Coenobita; species Coenobita brevimanus. The sequence goes on along the minus strand of NC_137045.1, from coordinate 38,161,098 downwards.
TGCATTGTGGTGAGACACACATGCACTCACAGGCACATATTTACACACACACACACACACACACACACACACACACACACACACACACACACACACACACACCATTCTCTAATGGAACTTGCTGGTAGGGAAATGTGTTTATGTTACTGTGGTGGTGTCGGGAGGTTGCCATGGTAACACAGAGACTTCCTTTGCAATTTATTTTTGGATAGGGCTGGTAAAGAGAGCTGTATGATCATGAGAGTTAATAGAGACAGCATTTACACTCTCAGAGTAGTATGACTCACTCTCAGCTGAATGCTATCGCCAAGCAGTACCTGGAATAGAATACTAGAGTTATCCCTACCATGAGAGGGCCCGGGTACCATCTAGTGGTTGTAAAAGTAGCTGGACAAGTTTCTAGTCTTGGTAGGCGTCGCTGCTTGACTGCTTTTGCTAGTTGTCGCCGGACAGTGGAAGGACGAATGTGTGTGTGTGTTGCTGTTGCATCATTCCCCTGAGGTAAGTGTTGGCTATTTGCTGTTTTTAGCTATTAAGGTGACTACATTAGGACACAAGGATATCGCACTGACAGCCAGGAAGTATCATGGCCCAAAGAAATAATACCTATAATGCTACTAGACGTAATTCTGATGAGACAAGGGGGCTGTTAGTGTGAGGGAGATGAGGAGGCCTTGTAGTCCAGTGCTGCCGTTTTGTGGAAAATCGTCTGCTAATGTGGAAAAACAAATGAACGACGAGCATGGATGTGGGCAGGCGGACGTCATTCCACACTAATTGTTCACGTTATTTAGTAGGAATACGGGGGATTTTGTCATGATTGGGAGGAACTAACATGTATTGTTATTTAGACCCTTCACAGTTAAACCAACGAATATGTAGCGTTTGTCTATAACACTGTCATTTAAAACAAGGAAGAATACGTCGTGGAACAGTCTACCTCTACCCACCCGGCGATATCATAAAAAAATATATTATTTACAAGACACGTGCCAACCATTAGCAGTCCACACTTGCTTTGTAATATTAAAGAAATACCGAAACAATGTTGTAAATCGTGTACAGTTGATATACTAGAAAACTTGGATGTGGATAAACTTACTTGTCTCTTGGCTGGTTATTACTCAACATTTGCTGACTTATTAACTCTCTTAATCATTTAACGTCCTTACACTTGAATCATAATAGGTCTGACATCATTAATTATACCCTCTCTTCCAGTATTCACAGTATACCAAATTTTATGGTAGTTATACCAACAATACATCCTCTGTCATCCTGGTTACTAAACGAGACCGTGTGCAATAATGACGTCACAACCAGTGTGCAATTCACGGCAACTCTGCCTTGTACTGCCTCAATCTTGGTGTCTCAGCACCAGTGAAATAGCAGTGTGAGTGTCGTCCTGTTGATTCTCGTGCCGATCAGACTGGTGGACTAGGTTTGCCTGCTCCCTTGTCCCTGTCCACCCAACAGTACAGTTTGGGACCTGAATGTAAACTGATAAGTGCGATTCAGATTTCAGAGGGACAGTGTGATGGAAAAAAAATATTGTATGTAAGTTATTTTGTCCTGAAGCGCACACACACACACACACACACACACACACACACACACACACACACACACACACACACACACACGTACACACATACACGTACACGTATGATGTGTTGTTCCTTCATTTTACCAAGACCAAGGTAGTCGTCTTTTTGCAGCTTATTTCTCGTAGTTCAGTGAAAGAGGTAAACTTACAGCTCTACATCATTTCCATACCACTTCTTCGTGACTAGCACCATTCTAGTGTTAACCCCTTGTCACAACGCAAAATTTAAGAAAGAGATTGCAATTTTACGCCAAGTTAGAGTGAACAGGGTATAGTAGTGATGCTGCAACACACGTATATTTGTCCTCTTGTTTACAGGTCAGTCCACACGCAGTCCTTAGGTCACGTCTTCCACAGAACAGGTAACGCATGGACAGCCAGCGTAACTAAATGGCAGACCAGAGATGGAGTGAGAGGATGAGGCACACAGAGAACAAGATAGAGATGATACTCGCAGATCCACCGAGCTGGGACGGAACAAGTTAACAACGAAAGCATCTTAGTGGAGACAGGTGAGAGGGGACCTTATCCTGCAGTGGTGTGTCACAGGCTGATGATGATAATGGTGATGATGATGATGCTGATGATTATAATACAGCTACTACTGGCGATAGCGGTGAGGATTTAACCTCTGTACGAACTAACAGAAATGGGATGAATATGATGATGATGATGATGATGATGATGATGATGACTGTGATGTTGAAACTCCTGTACCAGTTAACTAATATGATGATGATTATAATGAAACTATATACTCGATGAAACAGCTGGGATGATGACAGTTATGATGATGATGATGATGATGATGATAATGATGATGACTGTGATGTTGAAACTCCTGTACCAATTAACTAAGCTGTGATTATTGTGATGATGATGATTATGATGAAACTATATACTCGATGAAACAGCTGGTATGATGACAGTTATGATGATGATGATGATGATGACAATGATGATGATGATGATGATGATGACGATGATGATGATGATGACAATGATGATGATGATGATGATGATGATGATGACAATGATGATGATGATGATGATGATGATGATGACAATGATGATGATGATGATGATGACAATGATGATAATGATGATGATGATGATGTGACTCCCGTACAAATTCTACAATTTGATTAGAAGGAAGTGATGAATATGATGATAAAGGTGATGACTCTGATATAACATCTGTTCTACATCTTTTACAGTGTTGGGATGACAATAACATGCTGCTGACGATGATGATGATGATTAGGACGACGAGGAAGATGATGATGATGATTACGACAACGAAGATGAAGACGACAACGACGATGATGACGACGACGACGATGATCTTCAAGTCACTGGCTGAGTCACATCCTCCTTTCCTTTTCGTTTAACCTCAAATGTTTTGGTGACTGGGTGTGTGTGTGTGTGTGTGTGTGTGTGTGTGTGTGTGTGTGTGTGTGTGTGTGTGTGTGTGTGTGTGTGTGTGTGTGTGTGTGTGTGTGCGCGCGTGTGTGCGCGTGTGTGCGTGTGCGCGTGTGCGCGTGTGTGTGTGTGTGCGTGTGTGTGCGTGTGTGCGTGTGTATGTGTGTGTGTGTGCGTGCGTGTGCTTGCGTGCATGCTTGTTTGTGTATGTACGAGTAAATCTTGGTTGATGAATCCATAGTTGGTTACATGGCAGAATTATTTCCACACATTCATAGTTTTATTTCAAGGGTAAATATTAGGCTAAGAATTTAGGACCTTTTACCTATACAATTACGAGACACTTACGCAATATTCTGAAAAGCTTATTACATCCCATAGACCACAGCACAGGGTTCCATAAGTCACTGATCACCGTCTCTTTATGTATCGTTAGGAAGTGGATGAATATGAGTGAAGTAATACATATATTTTGGTCTTTATTTAAAGAGAAGAATTAACCTCACATATTCTTTTTAATTTTAAGGATACAACACATGATTTTCTACATTTTATCACAGTAGCTCTAGGACCGGCCCTGCCCGTCTGCTTCTCACTAACCATTTTCGGATGAGAGGTGTTGTACTCATATAGGCTTTAGAGATTATAGTGAAGCCAAGTTACGTTCTACCAGCCCCACACATTGTCATACACCATCACTCTCTCACACCACACCATACCATACCACCCTCCCACACCGTATCACACCACACCATACCAATCTCTCACACTACACGACACGAAATCACACTCCCCACACCACACAAAACCACCCTCCCACACCACACCACACCACAAAAAATCATCCTCCCACACCACACCACACCACACATAACCACCCTCCCACACCTCGCCACACCACACAAAACCACCCTCCCACACCACACCCAATCACAAAAAATCCTTCTCCCACACCACACCGCACAAAATCACCCTCCCACACCGCACCACACATAACCACCCTTCCACACCACACAACACCTCACCACACAACCCTCCCCACACAACCCTCCCCACACCAGAGCACCAACCCCCCCCCCACCACACGACACCATACCACACCAAGGAGATTAACCTAAGGGGCCTGAAGCTCCCGCATCTAGTAATTCTGAGCTTGTTTCCAGGTAACTCCACACACACACCTCAGGTCACGTCTTTCACAGAAGAGATAACAGAAGGAGAGCGAGCGTAACTGAATGGCAAGCCAGAGATGGAGTGAGAAGAAGAGGTGCACAGAGAACAAGATGGAGAGATGATATGATGCAGATCTACCGAGCAAGGACGGAACTGGCTAACAATCAATGGATCAGAGTGGAGAAAGGTGAGAGGGTCCTTATCATGCAGTGGTGTGTCACAGGCTGATGGTGATGATATTGATGGTGATAATGATGTTGATGCTGATGGTGGTGATGCTTTAACATCTCAACGTATGAGGTTACAGAATGCACAGTGAGGCTGCATAGCCAGGAAATGGAAGAATATGAGTGCATTTAAGTATTTATGTAATATGATGAATAAGGATGGAAGATTAGAGGATGAAGTGACTGAAATGATACGTCAGGGAAGGAGGGTTGCTTGTTCTCTAAAAAGCAGTGGTTAGGAAGAGGGAACTGAGGATGAAAGTGTTAAAAAAAAGGGCACTGCATGCTGTGATTCCCACTTTAAAGTATGGAAGTGAAGCTTGGATCTTGTTGGAAGGACACAAGTCAAGAGTGAGAGCAGTGGAAATGAGCTACTTGAGAGGAGCATGTGGAGTTTCATAGAGAGACAGACAGACAAATGGGCAGATGAAGGAGCGTTGTGATGCTGATGTGGATGAGACTGAAAGCGTTAAGAGAAACACTTCGAGATGGTTTGGCCATGTGGAGAGGATGGCGAATAAGAAAATGACCAGAAGAGTGCACATGAGTTAGCTGGAAGGATAGAGGGGGATGGGGAGACCGATGATGAGATGGAGGGAAAGAGTAGAAACATATGACTGGGATACTTGAGCTAAATGGTAGAGGACAGTACATCATGGTGGCGATTTGCTTGTGGCAACCCCTTACGGGATTAAGGAGTCTGGCTATAGACAAACAAATATATATAAATAGATCGCTAGGTAGGAGTTGATGATAATATGATAATGCTGCTGCTGCTGCTGCTGCTGATGATGATGATGATGATGATGAGGAGGAGGAGGAGAGTGGTAAAGATAATGAGAATGAGGATGTAGATAATGATGATAATGATGATGGTGGTAATGAGGACGACAACTACGATGATGATGATGATTATGATGATGATGATATTGATGATGATTTTTGTCGGCAGGTGGAAGGACGAAACAGCAGGAACTCTACCATCGGTCCAAGCATCCACGATTCCACATCCATCCATCCGTCCGTCCGTCCATCCGTCCAATCCATCTCGCTTGATGTTAAAAGCTAAGTCTATTTAACTTAAGTAGTACCAATTGCTTCTTCGTAAGCTTTCCAGCTGTCTGAACAGATCTGCAGTAGCTTTTAACATCCAAAATAACTCTGTTCTGGTGCTCAGTTTGGTACTTTTAATTTCCTTTGATCAGAACTGGCGCGGCAGATTTTGAGAAAAGTCCCTCAAGTAACTCCTATCATTTTTTTTTACTAAGATTCTAATGCTATCCATAGATCCGTTGTTGCTTTAATAGTTTCCTAAACAACACAGTCTTGGCGCTGTTCTCTGCCACCCTATTATACCATGTCATATAGAGTTCTCGCTCGCTTGCCCTGTTCGCTCGCTCGCTTGAACAATACATCATTGAAGAAAAGGTGGTATAAAGCCCCCTAAGCCGCCACAGTATTATAACCCTCGGTATGCAGTCCGTTCCCTGCGGCCTTGTAACTTTGTGTACCCGAAGCGCTTACAAAATAACTTGGAATAATTTTCCTTTCGTAACTATATTCGTTTCACTCTAACTTGGCCTGAGTTGTTGTTGTTCTTGTTACACCTTAGGCTCCTCTGGATGTGAACCCTGTGCTATGTTGAAGGACTGTCTGTGTTGTGGTGGTGTGGTGCAGGAAGTGAGTGGGTGTGCTGTGGTGTGGGGATGCCACTTTGCAGTATGAGCACAGGGGATTGTATGTGTGTTATATTTTGTGTTAGTATTGTAGCAGGGAAGGTTGGTGTACTCGTGTCTCTGGGTTCGGTAGTGTCTGAAGGATGTATGGCTGGTGGTGGCACATGAAGGATGCTGTCTGGCAGAAAGTTTTGGCTGGTTGGGGTGTTTGTGTGTTTATGTATGTGTCTGGGAAGTGTAGAGTCGGGTGGAGGAGGGGATATGTTGCAAAGATAATCTGTGTAGTGTTGGGCGGTTGTTCGATTTTGTTTGTGGAGAGGATGATGCAACATAAGGTTACAAGGGTGGGACGGATCTTGAGCTGAAGTGATGAACTGTGTGCCTCTCATATTCACTTGGTCTCTGACTGAAATTAGTTATGTTTCTTGGTGTAGGCTGTCAGTACTTGTGGTCTTAGTGTCTTCTGCTATCAAGGTATTGTTTTCTGTTCTTTAAAGCTCCTTCGTGTTTGTGTTGGATATGATTACGGCTCAGCTTGTGCGGCAGTAATTCACGGTTGTTTTAATGTATTACTTATAAGTGGAGGATGGAGTTGGGATGTATATGAGAGAGGGTGTGAATTAGGGGGAGTGATGCAGAATGACGGGGGACAGGGTGGCATAGAGGCGACTTGTTTGTGGCCACCTCTTACGGGATTAAGTCGTCTGGCTATAGATAGATGGATAGACAGATAGCTTATAAATAGTTTCCATACTGTTTGCCGAGTAGTAGCGATAGTTATCACTAGAATATGATGGTAGTCACGAATGAGTGCTGTGGAAAGGATGTAGAATTGTAGTATTGGCTGTTTCTGCTACTGATCTGCGTGACATTCTGGTATGCTTTAAATGAAACTCTGTGCCAAGTTAAAGTGAAAGGCGTGTATGTTTGTGTAGGAGGAACGAGAGACAAGGAGGTATTCTGTGGCCTGTTTTCTTTGTGCTTCCTACAAGACACAATAATAGTTATGACGGGGCATTGATGGCAAGTTTGTGAGTCAGCACACACTTACGGCCTCTCATTATACAAGGTGGTCCATATATTACGCCACCCAGTTCTTGTGTGTTGCGGGCACGGCTCAGTGAACATTACCAGTGTCTATCCTGCATCATTATCTACTTCCCATAACCCTCTTCAGGCTTAGCTTTATAATATAGGCTTTAATTTAGGTCCATTGATTGCATGGTGGAGAATTCCCATAACCTTTTTTATGCTTAGCTGTATATCATTGTATTGTATAATCTTTTATGTCCACTGATCACACGGCTGAGTAGTAATTTGGTGAAGCGATCAGAATGTCTTAGCTCATCACAAAAGCCGTCCCCACAACACACAAGACTGCAGAGCGCAATATACTTATCACCTATATTAAGTCAAAGCCACAGTTAAAAAGGTAATGAAACAAGACAGAAAATTTAAGTTTTCATTATTAACACTTCAGTATAGAATACATTAACAGAGACAGCAATATAAAATATGCATTCAAAAGTAGCATTTGTCCACAGAACATCCTGGAGGGGAGCGACCCGACTTGCAAGGCAGATCACACCATCACCACCAGGCTTCTCTCGGCAGGTCAGGGCAGATCACCAGCAGCAGCAGCAAGTAATCTCACGGCTGGGGAAGACACGACACCCTGCCGCCGCCGCCGCCGCCGCCGCCACCACCACCACACCACCAGGCATCTCAGAGTAGGGGAAGACACCACACCACCGTCAGGCTTCTCACGGCAGGGCAGACCAAACTTCAGCAGGGTATGACCAGTGTGGCAAGGAAGCAGCGTCAAGGCAGCAGACTCCAGCACGACCTGTGGACCAGATGTGTATTAGTTCAAATCAGTGTTAGCTTTAGTTATTTAATCTTACATTGCAGAAACTTCATCTTGGCACTATTCCTTGTAGCACCTTTTTCTTAAGATTATTTCTACGTATGTTATTAGTGTATCTTAATGTGTAATATGCAAAACAGGCAAGAAAGAGGTGCTAGGGAGTCTCAGACAACGGGAATATGTACCTTATATCCACACTAAACCAAGTGAATAAGTCTAACATTTAGGGACCCAAGGCTAGAAGAGCTTAGTTATAGTGATGTATTTTATATCAGGAAAGAGGTAAATTATGCTAGTCTTCACTCAGTTCAAGTCTCTGAAGCCTATGTGAGCCTCAGTTGTTAGGTACAGATCTGAGTCTATTAATTACTTAGTGAAAACGTGAGCCATAATTCAACATGTAATTATTAAGTCATTACATTCAGATGTACGAGTAATTGTAACCAATAAAATTTATGTTACGAGTTCTGAGTATGTTATTGACCCCCATGTACGACAAAATGGTGTCTTTGAATACCTGACTTTCTGGATGTATCGAAAAAAGGTCAGATTGGCTAGATTTTACGAAAACACGAAAAGTTATAGATTTATCAATAATAATCAAAAGGACTAACTGTACTAACGTCAAGACAAAGTTGGCCTGATAGAATATACGGGGCACAACTGATGGGTCTCGGAAAAATAAAACACCCCAAAATAAATCCTGGGACACTGTATAATACCATAAGAACACTACCTGCCTCGATAGAGAGGAGCCAGACCAGAGTGACAGGCCAAGTAATTTGGTCTACGTCAGACAAAGAACTAAGCTGCCAGGCCAGCTGTTTCACTGTCATAGCCTCTGAACCGACATGTCATCGCCACCCTTACCCACACACACACACACACACACACACACAGCTGCATCTTCAGCTATGGTCGACACTGCTTCGGATATCATGTGTCGTATGATGATGATGATGAGGGGAGATCAAAATATTTTGTCCTCCTAAAATTTGACTCAACCGTTTTCTATGATTAATAAAGGGGTAACTAGGGTAAACTTATTGTTTTTAAAAGCTTCTCCTCGGGTTCCTACGCTACTGAGGGTGCAATGAATGTTACTCTGTGGTGTATTCCATTTATTAGATTGCAATAAAATCAATTACACACTCGTAGACTTCGTTTTAATCACCCCTTGTTGCTGTTGCTCCTGCTGTTCTTGTGGTCGTAGGTTGGTCTGTACGTGATCCCAGTGGACTGCAGGCTGAAGTTTCCCTTTCCTGAAGTCCACCGTCCTCCTGTAGGGAGATAGGGGGAGTATAAGGATGGTTATGTGACCTGGCAGCTGCACCGCCTGTTGTGGTGTGCTGGGGTGTGTTGTGGTGCATGTATTGTGTGTGTGGTGATATGGTGTGCTGTGCTGGGACAAAAACTACCCATTAAATAAACATAAACAGTAAAAAATACGTCAATTATTGATCCAACCTTCCGTTGTACGTCTGGCAAACCAATCTTTCAGGCACTCGATCGTACAGCATACATAACGCAATAACTTTACCAAATTATCAAAATCCCTCTAAAAACATTAATTTATCGCTAGTGTATTACCTTATAGTGGAAAATCAGGTGGAATTACAAGCAAATTAAGGAGAATAGACTGGAAAATCCTCCGAGTTGGGGTCAGAGTGGAGTCGGGGCGAGTGTGGCAGCGAGAAAGACATCAGTTGCAGCCAGACCTCCGTGGTGTGATTCTGTGAAGGCTGGTGCAGCTCTACTCTGCCAAATTCACTGGCTCTCTCTGTTTCGCTGTGTCTCTGTCTCTATCTCTATCGCTGTCTATCTCCATTTCTATCTCTGTCTGTCTCTCATACACGCACACAAACACAGTTTTACACCATACCATCGTCATTTACACCATTGACATAATTATATACTGTATCATTCTTTAACATATGCACCTCCCAACCTCTCTCTCTCCCTCACACACACACACACACACACACACTAAACACTCACTACACACTAAACACTCACTACACACTTACTACACACTTACTCACTACACACTTACTACACACTCACTCACTACACACACACACACACACACACACACACAACATACACTATACCTCCATCCGTTGAGTGAGATGGTATGCGTGACGAGAACAAGGCCCTCCAAACAGGCTACTTCTCCCCCACTGGATGTGTTCCTGGAGCGCATACCTCCCTGGGTGATGAGAGTGGTGGTGTTGCTGGTTGTGTTGTGGTTCAGGCCCTGGTGCTGTTGGGGATAAAGATCATGTTGTGAAATTCCATCGACACAGTATAAACATAACACATCTATATCATGACTTAACACAGACACATACACGTATCACTCGCTCACACACACACACACACACACACACACACACACACACACACACACAAACCCAACCCCCACACACTCACCAAGCACCCACAAACACCCTCACTGTTAAACCACTTTCACTCACTCTACTTAATAAAATAACCTGATGTTGACTAGAATAGGAGCTGTCCCGACCATGACAGGGTTAAAGGTACCAGTATTAACACTATCAGGCTCCAAGGACTCTATCTAAGCTCTAGAAAATAGTTTGAGTTAGCTAGAATAAAGGGAAGAAGGCCCAGCACAATAGGAATACTTATGAAATATCTAAGACAGTACTATCTCCCTAAAAATGTTTCAAAATAATCTATATAATAAAATCACACCTTATGACAGTACGGGAAGAAATATGCTCTAGAAGAATGCTCTAGAAGTATGCACTAGAAATATGCTCTTATGGCCTAGTTTTATACAGAGTTAGGAATGGAGATCAAGAGAGTAAAACAGTACCGAGATAACGATCCAAATATGAGGCTTCGAAGAATAAGGTGAAACGAAGCTTATTAACTTTATCTGTTTAACTTAGTATCAGTAATTTGGTAGGGCATAATCAACAGCAAATAATATAGAAAGACGAATCATGAGCTTGGGAATTAACATACATATGGAAAAGTGTACAAGATGGAGTTCGACTCGTAACACTGGTTTCAAGGCAATATATGATCCCATTATTTAACCTAGGATATGATTTGCACGAGATCTAAGTCAGCTGTATTAATTCTACGATAAAATATAGGAATATAGCACTAGAAGTAGTAATAATAGCATAAACTGACCTTAAAATGGCGGAAAACAAGAATGGGTGGTGCTGGGGAGGCGGGTGTGGTTCTGGTGGCGATGCGGTGAACTAACCAAGCTGATGACGTTATGGCGGCGACCACTGCCTCTCATTTGAACCCCAGACGCCCTACAAGACGGACCTCCTGGCTCCACCTGCCCAGCTGATGACTTTGGCGATTTTTCCTCTCCATTTCAGGTCTGTTAAGGGAATTTAAAAGTGTATTATTTCAAGCGTGACTTATTTTCCAAGTTTTTGGTGGCTTTCGGCGGAAAAGAAGCTCGAATTTAATTCATAATATATATTTTTTTAAGAAATAGCCAGATATTCTAAGGAATTTTACCGGTCTTTGCAATATGTCTGCCAGTGAGGTGAAGGAAGCCGGCAGACTGTATTTTCAACTTAGTGAAATATCAATGCTGCCAACACCAAGACTCTTGTCCTCATTACTGCCTGCTGTCTGCCTAATTCATTTTTAGTATATATAGTTTTACAATAAGAATTTTTCCTACTCTGCCACAAACAGTAAGACTGGCAATAGGCCACGTATGTTGGTGCCTGATCGTGACTAAATCCTCCCGTTAACCCCAGTGAACCGATGACTAATTATCCGATTTTATTCCTCGCATCTGAAGACAACCGCATTTACCTTATTTTTACGAATTAAAAGAATTATGGGTATTTTTCTGTAACTAGGGATAGGTTTTCAAAATGTGGGGATTATTTTTTCGAACGTGAGGGGTTAGACACAGCCTTCATTAATCCTTTAACTACGAGAGATCCTTTAAGCTGAATAAAATCGTCTGGTGTTGCCTGATATCAGACTGGAAGGGTTTAATATAGGATCTTTATCACTGACATGCCTTCAATACTGCAATTAACCCCTTCGATATAGCGTATTTTGCCTATTTTCTCGCTATTTCCAAACTATTTAAATCAGCCTAATTTATGATCGAAAGGGGTTTGCTATGGCCTTAACCCCTTCACTATTACAAGTTCTATGTTTAATAAAATCGTCTGAAGGCAGCATGAACCCAAAGAAAAAAGTCACAGAAATGAAAAGGTTAAAAATGATTTCTGGGTAGTATGTTAGTTGTCAAATTTTGGCCCAGATTTTCGATGTTTGACAGCCTATTTATCAGTGGCAGAGTAAAAAATGCTACGGCTAAATAAGTCTCAGTAAGATAAATGACATATTCGTATTTCGCCTCAATCTTCGTCTCCACAAATTAGCTAAACTCTGCATTTTTTTCCAGGCTCTACTTCGCTCGCTGGCACAATGTTCAGCAGCAGTGAGGAGTGAATGTCAAGCAAGAATTAACACCTTCACTACGAGAGATGCATGTATGAACCATGAAGTTACCCGTCCTGCAGCCCACCATCCTTTTGGTACCATCAGTGCCACCACATGGTGTCCCTCTCCAGCACCAAAATGGATGGATGGAGGCTGCTTTTAATCCCTTCTGTTGGACACCCTTCTTGATCTGAATAAATCCGTCAGAGGCAGCCAGAATACAATTATACAGGCGTCATCGTACTGAAGGATCAACACAGCAGCTTCAGCAACAGGTATATGCAATAATTTTTAAAATTTGCTAATATTATTGAGTATAAATTTGTGATGATCGTTGTTGCAAATGTACATCTGATATGAACAACCTTGCGTAAACTCAACGCGCTAATTAATCCTTTAATTGCATTAATTTCAAATCTTAACATGTACTAATCTTTTATACTTATATGGCCTAATCTTTTCCCCACAGGTTGACGCGCTGGTGTGTAGTGATGGTAGGGTGGAGGGCAGGCTGGGGTGGGGGTGGGGGGTAGCCAGGAGCAGGGAGGGTCATGGGGCAAGCTTAGGTGGGTTAGGCAGCAGAGTTATGGTCAACTAGGTTGGCTTTCTAGGCCGGGTAAAGTTAGGCGTGGTAGTCTTAGGTCATCTATTAGCTTACTTCGTTGATGTTGGTTGTATGGTTGTCCGGCCGGACATGTCTGTGGTTGTCGTTGTTGGTTGTTGGACACGAGTTTTTGTCTGAGCGGCGATACACCACCAACGGAGGAGCGACAGCATCAGCAGCAGCAGCATCGTCGTTGTCCTCGTCGTCATCAGTAACAGCAGCAGCAGCAGCAGCAGTAACTTCAGCGATGAGACAGGTAACTGGATGATCCTGAAATGGAACTGAAATTAGCCAAATGTAACACATGACAGAAAATTCAATTTTGAATAATGGTTGAATATTAATCTTGAAGAGTAAAGACCTAAACACCTAATGTACATATGTTTTTTCCTAAACCTGTATGTGGCCTTACTTTGATATAAGACAGCACTAAAAGCAGATTAGGTTTTGATTATTGTTTTTTTGACAGGCGAGCACAGAAGAGCGGAGATGCATCATCGACCACGCAGCTTCCCTGAACCCGATGTGCTGAGAGGGAGCGAGGACGGGAGAAGGGGTGATGGAGCAGGACGGACGAGAGAGGGAGCGAGGACTGAGGGATGGAAGGGCGAGGACGGATGGAGGAGCGAGGACGGGCGAGGGGGCGAGGACGGATGGAGGAGCGAGGACGGAGGGATGGAAGAGCGAGGACGGGCGAGGGGGCGAGGACGGAGGGATGGAAGAGCGAGGACGGGCGAGGGGGCGAGGACGGACGGGCAGAGGAGCGAGGGGGCGAGGAGATAAGACCCACGAGGGAGCGAGCTACTACATCAACGGGATGCTGGTGTGTAAGCTGTTGGCAACCTTTCCCTTGTGACCGTATTCTCGTTAGCTCAGTAGGATATCTCTAGTCCGTTTACCCTAACCTGACAAATAACCATAATCTCTTCATGCTCAGTGGATAGCAAAGTGTAATCAGACTGGAGACTTTGACTAGTAATCAAGGGGAGGCGGTGGCTCAATCGGTAGAGGTGACCTGCAGTCCTACCGGACCCAGGTTCAAATCCCTGCTGGGGCAGGGAACAGTTTAAGGATTTGAATTTCATAAAATCAGACTTGACAGATCTACCAGAAGACCCGCCGACATGTCGAAAAAATACCCCCGCTAATACCAATACACCAGTCCTGTATGAGACAGCCCAACTATGTATTCAATATGAACGATGGGTGTTAGCGTCGAAGTGGTGACATGTAGAGGTGTATGGCATGTAGGAGGACTACTGGGCCTTGAGAGCAGGCTGTGAAGCCTATGCCCAGAATCGGACACACACACACAAAAAAAAAAAAATTCCTACCTTTTAGCGTAAGTCCATCGAATTTCCTGTAGCCAGGACATACGTAATGAAATAGTTAATATATTACACATACCAGTAAAGGTGTGAGTGGTAAAGGCAGGTGAAAACAGGCTATAGCATCACGTTACTTGTAGATGCTAAATGTTACTCTTTTACTTAACTTAGGCATTGTGTAGATACTGGACAAAATGTATAGGAAGATGGCACAATTATGCAAAACAAATCGTGAAGGAAGAGGTATTAAAGAAATCTAATCTCATGGGAACGTCACTATGCTATCACTAACATATACTGAATTAAGACAACTGATGGAGAATTATAACTGAGAACTGTTGCTGTGACTATGTTAATCTTACAGACTGATGCAGACGACGAGCCTACGACGAGGGGCGGAACCTGTGGCGTCGACGTGGGGGTGTTGTGTCGGCGTGGAGGTCGTTGTGTCGGCGTGGAGGTCGTTGTGTCGGCGTGGAGGTCGTTGTGTCGGCGTGGAGGTCGTTGTGTCGGCGTGGAGGTCGTTGTGTCGGCGTGAAGGTCGTTGGGTCGGCGTTAGGGCTGGGTCGTCGTTGGGGCCTACTGTGTCGGCGTTGCGTGCGGCGTCAGCGTGGGACTGCAGCGTCGAAGTGGAGCTGCAGTGCTGGTGTGCAAGTGCAACAAATACCTCGACAGCAGCTGCAATGGTAAGAAATAATTTAAGTTTTGTCTTGTGCTAAAGTTTGTTCATAAGATTGCTAGCTTGTACCTTCAACTTGACACAGCTACCAAACACTAAGCAAACCAGAGAGAATAATTGTGAAAATACTACTAAACAAAATTAAACAATTCACGTCTTTGGGGATGTAACATGCTATCAAAAGTTCTATCTGTCTGCACATGCGTAAGTTAAAGACCACATATCTTTTTCCAGCATTTAACCTTTAAAAGTGCATTGCGTAATACTGTAAAGAATATTCCCATAAAATAACTGATCATAAAACTTACAAGAAATGATGCAGCAGTGTTCATGTTCCGCAGGGATGCAGACGGCATACCTACCACGTTGGGGAAGAGGCGGAAGCGGCTATGTGGACGGAAGCTGCGATGTGGGCAGTTGTCGTCGTCATGGGCGGAAGCTGTGTGGCCGGCGGAAGGTTCGGATGCTGCAGTGGTAAGATAAATTTGCTGTATGATGAATCTGCTTATACTTGCTGACCTTAAACTTTTAAAATATCTGCATGTGTAACTAAAACATCCTTGTGCATACAAACACCTTAAGAGAACTGCTGCTGAGACTACGTTCACCTTGCAGGGGGTGAGGAGCTGCCGAGACAGAGCTGTGATGTCGCCAGGATTAGATGAGGGCGGGAGATGAAGCGTCAGCGTGGGGAACTGTGGAAGCTGTAAATGGTAAGATGTGTTTTAGTGTTATCTGACTCTAATTACATGTCTTGGTCAGTTAAATATCTGCACGACAGTGAAAATAAACAGCCATGTAGAAAAATAACTTGGATGTCTGTTACAAATACGATCATCTTTCAGGCGGATGCTGAGGATCGGTGCCGGAGTACAGACCTGAGACGCTGGCGTCAGACGCACTGGTGGCGGTCGTTTCGAAGTTTGTGGAAGTGTCGTCGGAACCTGTCAGGGGCATGTAGATGCGTCGTCTGGCCTGTGGGAGCGTCGTCGGAGCCTGTGGAAGCTGTGGTATTAATGGCAGCTGCAGTGATGAACAGTTTTGTTGACAGAGGTAATCTTGTTGGCATAATGCACTTGGTGCCTCTTCCTAAGTGATTTACTTGTCACTTTAATACTTTTATGTGCAAAATAGATATACTTACGGCATAACCGAAATTGTTAGTGTCATTAAGTACTTTGCAACAATTTCCTTAAGATACCATTGTCATAAGAGGTGTTAATGAAATAGACCAACAAGATTAAGGCCCATATTGCATGTCCAGTTATACATGGCGAATAATTATGAGAAAAAATAGTTTATGTAGCAGATGAAATAACTCTGAAATAGCTTATCGGACTAGAGATCTGTCTATTCACAGACACTGGTATTACAGGGAGGGACGTGTGAGCAGAAGTGCACTTACTGAGGAGGCCTGAACAGCAAAGAAGGTACTACGAGAGGAAGCCAGAGGACGAGATGAGCAAAGAATACAAGAAATCATGCCTATGACTCAAGAGGTCGGAGATAAAATGAGTGGATAACTGAACCGGGATGCCAGAGCAGTGTTGGCATTTCATCACGCCAGGTACAGTTTAGTTATGGCTTTTGATACAGGTATGGCATATGATTGAATATACTGTTTAATATAACGATTATACCGTTGCATACGTTGATAAGCAATTTAGTTTCGTCTCCAAAATGCTTACATGTCTCAGCCTTGAAAATTTCCTGAGTTAAATAAGATAAAGTTTCAGTACAGTTATTAAAGAACTGGAAGTCCTCGCCATAAAGAGCATTTTCAACGTTCTTGGTCGTTAAATTGCAGTTATTTATTAAGATTTTGCTTGTCAAATTTCCACTGCTACCTTTAAACTAATTTGCTAGTTTCTTGAATTTGTAGTTTTTAATGTATTAGAAAAATGTTGGAATCCAGCTGACATAATGAATGGCTGCATCTGACATGCCTATTTTATGGAGACGATACATTAATTTTAGTTTGGCTCAAAATTGAATCCCCGTCTTGACTGATAAGTTGTAGCATAATTAACACAGAACTTTGTGCCAGTTACGAAAAAGTGCTATGGATGTGTAACACCGTAGTACTGTCGTAGTCTGTCTGAGCTACGTAATATGGCCGCAAAAAAAATCCCCCAAATTGACGAATGAACTGTAGAAGTAAATAAGATACCTACTTGGCAGGTGGAGTGAAGGCTTACGATGCTGAAGAGAAGCCGATGGTGGAGGGACACTGGTGATGCTGACCGTGACCGTGAGAGATGATGCTGACGGCGACCGTGGGAGGGACCACAGCAAAGAACCTCATCTGAAGGGAAGATTAGGTAAGTACTCGTACTTTGCGAAACACTGCATTATACAATAAGACAATATAACAAAGGCAAAATATCTAGTACAGTAAGTGTCAAAGCCAAAATAAACATATTTTACGATATAATAAGTGTGGATATTTTCAACAAAGAGACAGTCAGAAATAACGAATACACTGATGTAAGTCCTGCTAATTTTATATGGCATTTACAGGAGGGAAATCATCCAGCTTGTACCACCTCAACATACTGCTCGGTGCCATTGATACCTCGTCTTGAATTTACCCCTCCGAGGATGCGCTGCCTACCCAGAAGTATCCTCATCTTTCTTATCCGGTAATGTACGAGGACTTTGAACCTCACAATATTTTAGTTGACTTAACACCAATCAGTCGTTAGTCAGGATATAGTAAATTTAGTTCACGACTCGGCTTAGCTCCAAACACTCGGCCTTCAGTTAATCATATCTAGGCTTTGGTCACCCCTTAGTCGTCGTCAGTTCTGTCATAGGGTCGTATCATTTTAAAAGAGCACCAAGGTGTAGACATGACCCATATTATTTACTTCTTGAAACGTAATGAATGCCTGGCTTTTCTGTATCTTTGCTAACTACACTATATCGTGGAATGCAGGCTGATCACATGAATTAAAGGTGTGCCATAAATAACTCTATAACGTTATGGACTTGCTCACACCTTTGTGCTTTTTTTAATAACTCGAGTCGTTTGCCTCTCTTGTCAGTTGGTTAGCTAAGTCCTGCCTCATCACTGGCCCTTTATAAATTTATATCACGCCCCGTCCTGATTACTTAACCATCTTCCCTCTTTGTTAGACCCCCAGTCAGTCAGGCAGTCACAGGCCCAGTCACTCCACAGTCACTGATTCCGCCTCTCAGTACCTTTAACCAATTGACTCACTGATCAGCAGTCGGCACAGCTAGTCAATCTACATTCTAGTCGATCACATTCACTCTAGTCAGTCCACACACTTTATCACTTCAAACCCTTACTGATTCAGTGCACATCCATCACTCCAAGCCCTTCATGATTCACCCCACATTCTCCAGTACTCCAAACCCTTACTGTCTGTCAGTCTACAGCTTTAATCAGTCCACAGCCCCACTGACCCAGTCAGTCCACAACCCTACTGACCTAGTCAGTCCACAGCCCTACTGACCCAGTAAGTCCACAGCCCTACTGACCCAGTCAACCCACAGCCCTACTGCCCCAGTCAACCCATAGCCCTACTGCCCCAGTCAACCCACAGCCCCAGTGACCCAGTCAGTCCACAGCCCTACTGACCCAGTCAACCCACAGCCCTACTGCCCCAGTCAACCCACAGCCCTACTGCCCCAGTCAACCCACAGCCCCAGTGACCCAGTCAGTCCACAGCCCCAGTGACCCAGTCAGTCCACAGCCCTAGTGACCCAGTCAGTCCACAGCCCTAGTGACCCAGTCAGTCCACAGCCCTAGTGACCCAGTCAGTCCACAGCCCTAGGGACCCAGTCAGTCCACAGCCCTAGTGACCCAGTCAGTCCACAGCCCTAGTGACCCAGTCAGTCCACAGCCCTAGTGACCCAGTCAGTCCACAGCCCTAGTGACCCAGTCAGTCCACAGCCCTAGTGACCCAGTCAGTCCACAGCCCTAGTGACCCAGTCAGTCCACAGCCCTAGTGACCCAGTAAGTCCACAGCCCTACTGACCCAGTCAACCCACAGCCCTACTGCCCCAGTCAACCCATAGCCCTACTGCCCCAGTCAACCCACAGCCCCAGTGACCCAGTCAGTCCACAGCCCTACTGCCCCAGTCAACCCACAGCCCTACTGCCCCAGTCAACCCACAGCCCTACTGCCCCAGTCAACCCACAGCCCCAGTGACCCAGTCAGTCCACAGCCCCAGTGACCCAGTCAGTCCACAGCCCCAGTGACCCAGTCAGTCCACAGCCCTAGTGACCCAGTCAGTCCACAGCCCTAGTGACCCAGTCAGTCCACAGCCCTAGGGACCCAGTCAGTCCACAGCCCTAGGGACCCAGTCAGTCCACAGCCCTAGGGACCCAGTCAGTCCACAGCCCTAGTGACCCAGTCAGTCCACAGCCCTAGTGACCCAGTCAGTCCACAGCCCTAGTGACCCAGTCAGTCCACAGCCCTAGGGACCCAGTCAGTCCACAGCCCTAGTGACCCAGTCAGTCCACAGCCCTAGTGACCCAGTCAGTCCACAGCCCTAGTGACCCAGTCAGTCCACAGCCCTAGTGACCCAGTCAGTCCACAGCCCTAGTGACCCAGTCAGTCCACAGCCCTAGTGACCCAGTCAGTCCACAGCCCTAGTGACCCAGTCAGTCCACAGCCCTAGTGACCCAGTCAGTCCACAGCCCTAGTGACCCAGTCAGTCCACAGCCCTAGTGACCCAGTCAGTTCACAGCCCTAGTGACCCAGTCAGTCCACAGCCCTAGTGACCCAGTCAGTCCACAGCCCTAGTGACCCAGTCAGTCCACAGCCCTAGTGACCCAGTCAGTCCACAGCCCTAGTGACCCAGTCAGTCCACAGCCTCACTGACCCGTGTGTCCACACCCTATGTTAGTCCTCATCATCAGTCAGTCATTGGTAGTAGGTCAGTTCAATCAAAATACACGTCAGTGACTCACACCCACAACCAGTCAGTCGTCCTACACCCATGGACAGTCCCCACCTTCAAAAACTCAGGTAGTCCACACCCACTATCACCACAAACCCTTACTGATTCAGTCCACAGCCTGCATCACTACATACCTTTACTGATTCAGTCCTCAGCCTGCATCACTACATACCTTTACTGATTCAGTCCTCAGCCTGCATCACTACATACCTTTACTGATTCAGTCCTCAGCCTGCATCACTACATACCTTTACTGATTCAGTCCACAGCCTTCATCACCACATACCTTTACTGATTCAGTCCACAGCCTGCATCACTACATACCTTTACTGATTCACTCCCCAGCCTTGTAAACCCCTGTCAGTCCACAGCCTTGTAAACCCCTGTCAGTCCACAGCCTTGTAAACCCCTGTCAGTCCACAGCCTTGTAAACCCCTGTCAGTCCACAGCCTTGTAAACCCCTGTCAGTCCACAGCCTTGTAAACCCCTGTCAGTCCACAGCCTTGTAAACCCCTGTCAGTCCACAGCCTTGTAAA
Source organism: Coenobita brevimanus (assembly GCF_032717465.1). Classification (NCBI taxonomy): domain Eukaryota; kingdom Metazoa; phylum Arthropoda; class Malacostraca; order Decapoda; family Coenobitidae; genus Coenobita; species Coenobita brevimanus. The sequence continues at coordinate 38,140,581 of NC_137045.1, read as the reverse complement.
CCCCTGTCAGTCCACAGCCTTGTAAACCCCTGTCAGTCCACAGCCTTGTAAACCCCTGTCAGTCCACAGCCTTGTAAACCCCTGTCAGTCCACAGCCTTGTAAACCCCTGTCAGTCCACAGCCTTGTAAACCACTGTCAGTCCACAGCCTTGTAAACCCCTGTCAGTCCACAGCCTTGTAAACCCCTGTCAGTCCACAGCCTTGTAAACCCCTGTCAGTCCACAGCCTTGTAAACCCCTGTCAGTCCACAGCCTTGTAAACCCCTGTCAGTCCACAGCCTTATGATCTATCAGTCCAACCCCTTAGCCAATCAGACTCCCCAATTATATTTCACTGTCAGATCGTCAGTCTATGCCCAGTGTCACTCAGTCCACACCCTATCACTCAGCCCACACCCTGTCGCAGTCCACACCCTGTCGCAGTCCACACCCTGTCACTCAGTCCACACCCTGTCACTCAGTCCACACCCTGTCACTCGGTCCACACCCTGTCACTCGGTCCACACCCTGTCACTCGGTCCACACCCTGTCACTCGGTCCACACCCTGTCACTCGGTCCACACCCTCTCACTCGGTCCACACCCTCTCACTCAGTTCACACAGTCATAGTCCATACCGTCACAGTCCACACCCGAGCAGCATGTCAGTCAGCATCGGTCAGTCAGTATGTCAGTCAACATTAGTCATTTTAATCCTTCAGTCGGCCAATCCAGTCAGTCCAGTGTCCAATCCAGTTAGTCCACAGTCCAATCCAGTTAGTCCACATTGCAGTCTACTCAGTCCACAGTCCAGTCTACTCAGTCCACAGTGCAATCTACTTAGTCCCCTGTCCAATTCACTCAGTCCCCTGTCCAATTCACTCAGTCCACATTCCAGTCGAGTCAGTCCACAGTCCAATCGAGTCAGTCCACAGCCACAGTCTAGTCCAATCCACATTCACAGTCCAGCTAGCCAGTCAGTTCACAGTTCAGTCCAGTCAGTCCACATCCACAGTCCCTTCCAGTCCACACCCTCAGTCCAGTCCAGCCAGTCAGTCCAGTTCAGCCAGTAAATCCACACCCACATTCCAGTCTAGTCCAGTCCAGTCAGTCCACACCCCCAATCCAGTCCAGTCAGTCCACACCCTCAGTCCAGTCCAGTCAGTCCACACCCCCAGTCCAGTCCAGTCAGTCCACACCCCCAGTCCAGTCCGTCAGTCCAGACCCCTAGTCCAGTCCACTCAGTCAGTCCAGACCCCCAGTCCAGTCCACTCAGTCAGTCCACACCCTCAGTCCAGTCCACTCAGTCCACACCCCCAGTCCAGTCCACTCCAGTCAGTCCACACCCCCAGTCTAGTCCACTTAGTCAGTCCACACCCCCAGTCCAGTCCACTCAGTCAGTCCAGACCCCCAGTCCAGTCCACTCAGTCAGTCCAGACCCCCCAGTCCAGTCCAGTGAGTCAGTCCACACCCCCAATTCAGTCCAGTCCAAACCCACAGTCCAGTCCAGTCTAGTCCACACCCACAGTCCACACCCATAGTCCAGTCCAGTCCGCACCCACACACATAATCTAGTCCAGCCCAGTCAGTCCACACCCCAGTCCAGTCCAGTTCAGTCAGTCAGTTCACACCCCAGTTCAGTCTAGTCAGTCAGTCCACACCCCCAGTCCAGTCCAGTCAGTCAGTCCACACCCCAGTCCAGCCCAGTCAGTTCACACCCCCAGTCCAGTCAAGTCAGTCAGTCCACACCCCCGTTCCAGTCAAGTCAGTCAGTCCACATCCACAGTCCTCTCCAGTTCAGTCTGCGTAATCCACACCCACAATTCAGTCCACTCCAGTCCACTTCAGTTAATCCAGACGCATAGTCCAGTCGTTGAGTTAATCAGTTAATCCACACCCACAGTCCACACCCACAGTCAGTCAGTCCACACATTTAGCTGATTCAGGTAGACCACATCCTCAGTCTTCACTTCCTGTCAGTATTCGTTTTACCAGTCAGTCAGTCAGTACCTTTGTCAGTACCGGCCTAGTACTTGTATACGTTAACTGACTGTCATTATATTTACTGATTCAGTTGGTCCAGTTAAGCTTTACGCCCACGGAGAGACAACTCTGTGAAATGTTTGATTATTTAAACCATGTATTGAATTATTATTTTCAGCTTCCTACCCTCCACCTGCCACTTACCACCTGCCATCCACCTGCCACTTACCACCTGCCACCTCCCACCTCCCACCTCCCACCTGCCACCCACCTGCCACCCACCTGCCACCCACCTGCCACCCACCTACCACCCACCTGCCACCTACCACCCACCTACCACCCACCTACCACCCACCTGCCACCCACCTGCCACCCACCTGCCACCTAACACCCACCTGCCACCCACCTGCCACCCACCTGCCACCCACCTGCCACCCACCTGCCACCCACCTGCCACCCACCTGCCACCCACCTACCACCCACCTGCCACCCACCTGCCACCTACCACCCACCTGCCACCTACCACCCACCTGCCACCTACCACCCACCTGCCACCTACCACCCACCTGCCACCCACCTTCCACCCACCTGCCACCCACCTACCACCCACCTGCCACCCACCTGCCACCCACCTGCCACCCACCTGCCACCCACCTGCCACCCACCTACCACCCACCTACCACCCACCTACCACCTGCCACCCACCTACCACCCACCTGCCACCCACCTACCACCTGCCACCCACCTACCACCTGTCACCCACCTGCCACCCGCCTCCCACCTGCCACCCGCCTACCACCTGCCACCCACCTACCTGCCACCTGCCACCCACCTACCTGCCACCTGCCACCCACCTACCTGCCACCTGCCACCCACCTACCTGCCACCTGCCACCCACCTACCCACCACCTGCCACCCACCTACCCACCACCTGCCATCCACCCACCTACCCACCATCTGCCATCCACCCACCTACCCACCACCTGCCATCCACCCACCTACCCACCACCTGCCATCCACCCACCTACCCACCACCTGCCATCCACCCACCTACCCACCACCTGCCACCTACCCACCACCTGCCACCCACCTACCACCTGCCACCCACCTACCACCTGCCACCCACCTACCACCTGCCACCCACCTACCACCTGCCACCCACCTACCCACCACCTGCCACCCACCTGCCCACCAGAGCCTTCCTGATCGCTGACAACTCTACTGATGAAGCCAGCTCAAAATAAAACTTACTTTTGTTTAATAAAATCTGGAAATCTTTTATCATACCTCAATTACCTCTGTCTTTATACCTGAAAACTATTTGATGTGGGGTTGGTGTGGATATTGTGGGGTTGGGATGGTTATATAAGGTGGGGTTGGTTGAAAGGACTTTATACTGAGGGAAGAATTGGATGTTGTGGAGGGTTGGGAGGGATATCGCGGGATTGGGTTGAGTTGGGATGGGTGTCGTGGGGTTGGGTTGGGATGGGTGTCGTGGGGTTGGGTTGGGTTGGATGTCGTGGGGTTGGGTTGGGCTGGTTTGGATGTCGTGGGGTTGGGTTGGGTTGGGTTGGGTTGGGTTGGGTTGGGTGAATATCGTGGGGTTGGATTGGGCTTGGTTGGATGTCGTGGGGTTGGGTTGGGTTGGGTGAATATCGTGGGGTTGGATTGGGCTTGGTTGGATGTCGTGGGGTTGGGTTGGGTTGGGTGAATATCGTGGGGTTGGATTGGGCTTGGTTGGATGTCGTGGGGTTGGGTTGGGTTGGGTTGGGTTGAATATCGTGGGGATGGGATGGACTGGATTGGATACAGTGGATGGGTTGGACTGTGTATTACTGAGTACTGGAATGGATATGCTCTATTCCCTATTCCCCTTCTCCCTCTTTCGTTTAGCTGCTGGCTTCTTCCTACTCCCCCATCCCTTGCACCTCCCTCTCCTTTTCCCTATTCTCCCTCCCCTCCCCCACCCCCCTCACCCCACCCCACCCCCCTCACCCCACCCCCTCCTCATCCCTCCACCCCCCTCCTCATCCCTCCACCCCCCTCACCCCAACCCCCCCTCACCCCAACCCCCCCCTCACCCCACCCCACCCCTCACCCCCCAACCCACCCTCCCTCACCCCACCACCCTCCCTCACCCCACCACCCCCCTCACCCCGCCCCAGGGCCCTCTCTAGGACTATTACAACTGATTCTTTCCTTTTACTCTGAAAATTTCCCACACTTTAAACACTTTCTCCTTGAATATTAAACCCCAGTTGGCTTCAGTACAGGTGGAGGAAGCAGACACTGATGAAAACATTATAACTAAAAACAAACTCTGTACCTGTGCAGTGTGATCTCCTCAGACTTTCTCCCGCAGGTGTGGTCGCGTGGGAAGACAGCAGCCAGACCGACATTCCAGAGGCCATACTTCTCGCCACTCCATCCACATCTCCACTCCTCGCCTGTCTTAGCCACTCCATCGATGACACCACCACTACTCGCCTCCTCGCCATTCAGCCGATCAGAATTCGCCACCCTGCCCAGAGAGATGTCCATTTAAGTCCTGGATTATAAGACTTTGAAGAACTTTGGCCAGATTATATATGACATGGGTACAATAAAACTGGACCTCCACACACTGCCTCTCTTCGCCTTTCACCTGATGAGAAACCTGTCCTGGCCAGAAAGATCCTTGGTCTTGGAGGAAACACAAGAATTTGCATCGGATAAGTGACACTTGGGAATAATGAACCAACTAGTTAGGACTACGGTTGCTGACGCTTTTTATCCTATAGAGGAAAACACCTTGTAAAGATTGCCGGAATAAAGGACTGGACTGGTGTTGTTAAATACCTACTTAGGCTGACAACAAACAACAATATGGTATGAACTGCAGAGTTAGGATCCAGAGACAAAGCTTAATTCCCACTGATGTTTTACTTTGAAAATTTAATCTGAATAGGACACTTAACCATGTACAAATACTGTAACTGACCAGCTTATCTATACACATGCAGTAAATAATAGTAATTTTATTCCAGCCATTAGAGGAGATCCAGATACTTTACCTATTATCCCTGGACCTTACCTACCACATGGTTACTAAATAGGGGTGAATAGGACCAAAGGATAGTGACTCAGTACCCAGTGAGTCACACCTCCCTTCACTACCTATGGCATTCAAGCCTTCATATTAACTTGGCACTACCTATGGCATTCAAGCATTCATATATACAACTTAGCACTACCTATTGTATTCAAGCCTTCATACTTTTAAATTAGCACTGCCTCTGCCATTCAAGCCTTCATATTAACTTAGCACTACCTATGGCATTCAAGCCTTCATATTAACTTAGCACTACCTATGGCATTCAAGCCTTCATATTAACTTAGCATCACCTATGGCATTCAAGCCTTCATATTAACTTAGCACTACCTATGGCATTCAAGCCTTCATATTAACTTAGCATCACCTATGGCATTCAAGCCTTCATATTAACTTAGCATCACCTATGGCATTCAAGCCTTCATATTAACTTAGCACTACCTATGGCATTCAAGCCTTCATATTAACTTAGCACTACCTCTGGCATTCAAGCCTGCATATTAACTTAGCAATACCTATGGCACTGAAGCCTTCATAACTTAGCACTACCTATGGCACTGAAGCCTTCATAACTTAGCACTACCTATGGCACTGAAGCCTTCATATTAACTTAGCACTACCTATGGCATTGAAGCCTTGATACTTTAACTTAGCTGCTTTGAGAACTGATAGTCTTTAGATCTGGCTTGATGAACTCTGATAAAGGTGCAGTATACCCACTTCAGTACCTCATTTGGACTTTGACGAAGGGGTAAACCTGACTGCACAATAGACTTAGAACTTTCCCTGACAGGATGGCAAGAAGGCTTTGATAACAGCACTAGTGAAGGGATACATAGGAGTATCTGGATCTACTCTGAAATAGGACATGGGTAAAGAACACCATTACCTACACTGGATACAATAGCTGGTCAGACTTACATGCAGTGTGTCTGCAGTACACTCATTGCAGGTTTCCTTATCAAGATACCTTAAGTACACATGGGAAAAAACCTGAATGGAGAACACTAAGGTAAGAAGTACTATGAAAACTACCAACCAGCGAGATGACCTGGAGGGCCAGTGTACAGGAGCTTCAGCACCAGAGTATATATAAAACAGTCTGGCAGTAACATGAATAAACTGCAGGCACCAGAGGAAATAACTCTGGAGGATTATAAACAGCCGAAATAAGGCTATTACTGCTAGTCAAGGCAGTGCTAATTGCACTAAGTAATGAAGCTAGTCAGTCTTGTACAAATACTGTAGTTACCCATCAATAAACCATAGCTGACCAAAGTACTGGTTTTGCTGTACCTTGGGGAGGGGTCTCCAGAGTCAGTCCGAAATAAGGGTTTTGCATCCGTAGATTTTACCCAATAGCCCTAAAATAGTCATAGTTGAAATAGGGGTTTTACATCAGTAGAATTTTTACACAACTCCGTCAGAGTCTAAGTTGAAGTAAGGGTTTTTCATCCGTAGATTTTATACCAAACCATAAAATATTGTAAGTTGAAACAGGGGTTTTACATCCGTAGTGTTTTTAGTTGAAACAGGGGTTTTACATCCGTAGAGTTTCTTAAAGTAAAGTTGTAAACCCCCTCCCCTCTTTTGGTCACAGTTTCTAAGTTGAAGTAGGGCTTTTATATCCCTAGACTTTATACCCACTTCTCTGGTGGGTATAAAGTCTAAGTCCGAAGTAAGGGTTTTGGTGCCCTTAAGACTTATACCAGATCCAGTCACTCGAAAAAATCCTAAGTCCAAATTGGAGTGCTTTTTGGACTTAGGATTTTTCGAGATGGTGGAACTGGTATAAAGTCCAAGTTGAATTGTGGGTTTTTATACCCAAGAGTTTATAGCAGCAAGTTAACTTGTGCTGGAGTCTACTGTGTACTCTGTTCCATGTCTTTGGCAACTAGAGTATAGCATTGTAGGCTTTCTTTGCATACTTTACTTTTTCTGTGATATTGTATTTTAGTCATTTGTAATACCATAAAGGGCAAAGTAAAGTTGATATACAGCTGATTCTTTTATTATCTTTAGTGTTTTACAAGAGTTTACAATTACAATACATTTACAAAGTATACAAGTAGCAATGGCAGCAGCTGTTAGGTTACTCTGGCAGAAGATTTTATATATTAAAGTATCTCAAAGTATATCACAAAAGTATTGGACTAGAGCAAATGTTTCAAGTATTATCAAAGTATATCAGTTAAATACGGGCAAGATACCTTTAGCAATTAATATTATGTAGTAGGTCCTATGTCTATCTCCAACTCGCTCCCTCGCTCCTACTCGCCCCTCTACCCTCTCTCCATCACGCTCACTCTAGAACGACAGAAAAAGAAAAAGCGCATAAAAAAGTAAAGGTGGGGAAGAGAAAGAAGCACTAAAGCAGACAGACACTAACAGACAGACACACCATCCCAGCACGTTCGGCTGCGCTGAGGACAGGCAGACAGGACAGACGGAGAGGAAGATGGAAGTGGAAGGAAGTCTCCCCTTTCCCGCCTCCCCCACCCCACCTCCCTCCCCAGACCCACCTACCTGCCACACCCAGCCTAGTATGCTGGGAACTAAACACACACACACACACACACACACACACACACACACACACACACACACAAAATCACGCACACACAATCACACCCTAAAGGAAAATACAAAGAAAAATACAACCTGTCACCTGTCCTGTCCGGCGCTCCGATCTCCCTGCAGGCTCTCCGGTCTCCCCTGGTCTCTCGGCCGTCTCGTCTCTCCCTCGTAGCCGTCTCTGCATCGCCTGGGGAAATACAGGAACATCAAAGGTGCCTAAGGAATGCAATGCCTACCAGAGTAACGCTATACAGGTGCCGCCACAGCTGCTGCTACCCTCCCTACCACATCACCTATCAGTACAAGCTACAACACACGCTGCACCAGTTCCTCTGCAGGGCTTGCCATGTTCTCGAGCGGCCATCTCGTCGTCTACAGCTGCCATTTCTTCCGTAGTTGCCACCCCTTCTGAGGTTGCCATGTCTTCTGAGGTTGCCATCTCGTCTTCTGAGGTTGCCATGTCTTCTGAGGTTGCCATGTCTTCTGAGGTTGCCATGTCTTCTGAGGTTGCCATCTCGTCTTCTGAGGTTGCCATCTCGTCTTCTGGGGCTGCAGCTTCGCCTTCCCCCTCGCCTGCAGTTGCCATCTCGCTGGCCAGGGTTGACATCTCGTCCTCCGGCGTTTCCATCGTTTTCTGTGGAGCAAATATCAATTAGGCCAAAGTACGCACTATATGCTACTGCTGAGCCTATGTCAAGTATTCTGGGTGGCATAGCAGGCTTCGTAGCGCATTTCCCTGAGAGATTTATTTTCCATAACACCAACATTATATTGCAAACTTACGTCAATGTCTTCTAACCCCAACTTGTCACCCAATTCCTTCCCATTCCACACATCCTTCCTTTAAGTTCTTCACAGCCATACTGTACCATCACCACACCCACACTACCACCACCACCACCACCACCACCACAACCACACTCCACCATCATACAACCACCAGCATAACACTATCACCACTACCACAACCACGTACTACCACCACCATCACAACCACACACCACCACCACCAACACCGCTGACATCACCACCATCACAACCACCACACAGCTATCAGTGCTCTCGTGCAAAATTTATCTGCGTGGGAGAGAGAGAGTTTTGTGCGTGCGTGCATGCGTGCGTGTGTGTGTGTGCATGCGTGCGTGTGTGTGTGTGTGCATGCGTGCGTGTGTGTGTGTGTGCGCATGCGTGTGTGTGTGTGTGTGAGTGTGTGCATGCGTGTGTGTGTGTGTGTGTGCATGCGTGCGTGTGTGTGCATGCGTGCCAGTGTGTGTGTGTGTGTGTGTGTGTGTGTGTGTGTGTGTGTGTGTGTGTGTGTGTGTGTGTAAATCACTCAAACATCTTTTAACAATAAACAAAATGCTTGACTAAGTATACATTGTCAGAAAAGCTCAGAAAAAAATATTTCAAATTTCAAAAAGTTTAAAAATGGTTCCAATACCTTTTACTTGTGAAGAAAGCTATTATTTCCCACTCCTGTCGTCTGTCGTGTCGGTGTAAATATCCTTTGCTTGCCTGGCCGTGTAAATATCCTCTGCCTGCTTGGTCGTGCGAAAATCCTCTTCTTTCTTCGTGTCAATGGAAAAATTCAACCTGAGAGGTGGAGAGCAGAGGTGTGAGGGTAGGGGAGGTTTGACTGGTAGGAGGGAGATGGGAGGGGGGGGTAGAAGGAAGAGGTGAGGGGGTAGGGAAGAGGGGAGGAGGTAGGGAAGAGGTGAGGGGGTAGGAAAGAGGGGAGGGGGGTAGAGGGAAGAAGTTAGGGGGTAGGGAAGAGGTGAGGGGGTAGGGAAGGGGGACTGGAGTAGCTGGCATAGAGAAGGTGACAGTTTAGAGATGGTGTGTACAATTAGCCACTGCTACGACGCCAA
>NC_137045.1:38118585-38126085 GCF_032717465.1 Coenobita brevimanus | reverse complement strand
TGACTAGTGGGAGGTGCCTGTGTGTTACCATGGCAACCTCTCACACCACCAGTTACATACACACATTTTCCCACCAGCAAGTTCCATTAGAGAGTATTGTGTGTGTGTGTGTGTGTGTGTGTGTGTGTGTGTGTGTGTGTGTGTGTGTGTACAGTCATGCGTGTGCCTGCACATCTCACCGCAATGCTCCGCCAACACCCACAACACTTTTCTCCTTAATTTCTTACCACAGAGACCTCTTACATTCCTGGATCTTTTCAAAAACTTGGTTCGACGTCGTTCTTACATATTATGAAGGAAAAAAAGGTAACTGTTGATATAAATGTTCGTACAAAAACATTATATATAAACTGCGGGAGATATATTCTTTTCACATTCACTTGGCCCAGATTTTCGTTCTTTTGCAGCTGATTTCACGTAGTTCAGTGGCAGAAAGTACAATGCTATGGCTCTACAACCTTGTCTCAGCACATCTTCGTGACCAGCATCATCTTCCAGTGTTCATCTATTGCTACAACTCAGCATTCAGGACGGAAATAGGGGAGTTTTAGGCCAAGTTAGAGTAAAAAGAGTATAGTGGACAATATTCATAGTCTTGCCTTGGTTAGTGTGTTACACACACACACACACACACACACACACACACACACACACACACACACACACACTCCCTTCTACACCATCAAGCCCTATCTTAGAATACTTGTGTGTGTGTGTGTGTGTGTGTGTGTGTGTGTGTGTGTGTGTGTGTGTGTGTGTGTGTGTGTGTGTGCTTTTTTGAATAGTCACCCAACCAGAGAAAGAGAGAGAGAGAGGCCGTTGACTGTGTGTGTGTGTGTGTGTGTGTGTGTGTGTGTGTGTGTGTGTGTGTTTTAAGTCACCCATCCAGAGAGAGAGAGAGAGAGAGAGAGAGAGAGAGAGAGAGAGAAAAGGGAGTGGAGGGAGTGGCTGGGGACGAGAGTCAAGGAGACGGGCTGGGGACGCGCCAGACGAGAGAATATGATACGTCAGGTGCGTCCCCAGCCCGTCTCTTCTGGCCTCTCGTCCCCAGCCACTCTGTTTGTCTGTCTGTCTGTCTCTCTGTCTCTTTCTGTCCATCTGTCTGTCTGCCTGTCTGTTTCTGTCTATCTGTCTCTTTCTGTCTGTCATCTTGTAACAGACATTTATATTCACTGAAGGAACGATCGAATCAGTGTCAATGACGAGAAACTTTCAAACACCTCTTCCTCAATTATTTATTCCGCCGATTACCTCCTCTTTTATGCTGTTAATATCCTCTGAATAATGAAAAAAATCTGCATACTTATAATTCAGTATAGCAGGTTTGAAACAGCCTCCAAAACCACCGAAACTGCGAGCCTTGAAGAGAATGCAAGATCTGTGACTGGCTTTACCAGTTACCTCTCACGGCCTTGATCTGGCGTGAAGCTGGAATGGTAGTGAATGGTATTAATGGCCTACCCATTCTACATAATAATGCACTGATCCTTTCAATAGTTACAGCCACTCTTTCTTGATTAGATTTGTTCCAGTCAGGACGCTCAATATTTTCATGCAAACACTGAAACGTGAAATGACTTATGAGGCAAATTTTGGACAGATGTGCCATTTTTAAAAGTTAAATGGCATAAGCTAGTGTCAGGCAGGTATTTCAGAACAACCTTATAACAAACCATTCGATTTAAAAATAGTTCACACCATCTAAAAGGAAATTTATCTTTCTATCAGGCATCAATATTTGAAATTTGTCTCTTTGATAGTATGTGTTCACAGGCGCATAAACTGACGAATGCTGATCTAATACTGTTGTATCAGTTATTGCAATATACTTCAGGACGAAATATCCACCACAAAAATATCACCACAACCACAACCACCACCACCACCACACTCACTGCCACCACCACACGCACTGTCGCCACCACACTAATTACCACCACCACTCTTACTACCAATACCACACTCATTATCACCACTTCACGCATTACCACCATCAAACCCACTATTACAACTACCACCACCAGCACCACTACCACACCCACTACCACCATTATACCTGCACCATTACACCCACCAACACTCCCACAGCTACCACCACACCCACAACGACCAACACACCCACAACTAACACTATACACACTACCACTGCACCACACCAGCTATCACCACACTGCCATACCACTACCACCACACCCGCTATCACCTCCATCACACCACTACCACCACACCCGCTATCACCACCACCACACCACTACCACCAACACTTCACCTACAGCTTCTACCACCATCACTATCTGCCACCACGCCCACTATCACCAGCATCATCATATAACTAAAGCTCTCAGCATAATCCTCTACTGATGAAGGAGCTTGCCTTGATAAAACCATGATTATTATATTAACTAATCATCTTTGATATTTTCGCGTTATCCACACGAATTAACACATCAGGCTTCAGTTATGGTGTTAAGTGTCTTTCTTAACAATCCTGAAAGTTACTCTCTTAAAATCCCTGGCCATGCATTGAAATTTATTGTAGTATCAAGAATTAGCAGATGTGTAGATATATGTACAAGCTTGACAGAGACTGTTTTTGGTTTCCCGCGGGATTCCTTCATTTGCATTAACATTCCGTTTGTGTACATGTTTCCTAGTACGTTGAACAGTTAGACTTGTCGCATAAGGTGACAGTAAATAATAAACATGAGTTGTCTTGATGGGCAGCATATTTTCTTTATGAAAGAATTACAGAGGATGAACGAACTCAGGACTGACTCTCTTATATTATATAGCCGATCAAGTTCTTGCCCTTTTTATACCTCCTAACTTCAGAAGCATAGCCAGAAGGGTGGTGGAGGTGGACCTGGTCACCCTTGAAATATGCCTGGCCACCCCACTGCCCACCTCAAAATACCTTTTTTAAACAAAACTCATTGGGCGATCTCACACCAGGTTGCCCAGCCCTTGATCACCCCATATTTTACTTCCTTGCTTCGTTCATGCCTTGTTTATTACTTGCTGGTTTGTCAGTATTTCAGTACTCAAGCCAATCTTTTCGGAGACATTCCCACCCTCTGTCCCGACTTCATTAGCCCCTGACTCCTGACTCCATGTTCGTTATAGTACTCCCCCCCCCCATCTTCCCTATATACTCCTGAGAGAAGCAATTTATGTTACGTTGCATTATATGGCTATGCTACCTTATCAGCGATAGCCTATTTTGTTGTAATATACTCATTGCTAACAGGTTTGAAGGGACATGGTACTTTAGAGTGTCGGGCCTTGAGCTGAATGGTAAATCCACAATAATGATCATATTCAAACACCGATGTCCCTAGGAAGTACTCGTATTGATGATGCGGTGGGAATGTGTGTGTGTGTGTGTGTGTGTGTGTGTGTGTGTGTGTGTGTGTGTGTGTGTGTGTGTGTGTGTGTGTGTGTGTGTGTGTGTGTGTGTGTGTGCAAGCTATTCCCTCACTAAACATCAGAATTATGACGGAGGCGGTAGGGAGGGCTAAACATGTAAATAAGATGTGTGAATTATCGTCGAATAAAGGATGTTAAAGAACTGACAACTGGTAAAGATGGATGTACGCTGTATCACATGGATTTCACCCCCTTTTAAAATTGGCAGTCGACCCATTTTTCTCCATCCCAGAAAATTTACTGGATAATATTCACTTTTTGGGCGGATCATCACATTTCTGGAGAGCAGGTGAGAAATTCCAGGGTTTTGCATGATAAATATGACCCACATCATTTTACACTGCATCCATAGTTCTGCTGCTGCACCGATTGCCTCCTCCTACACCTGGATTCTTTCAGTCTCATACACCAAAGGGATAAAGGCCCAGAAGGGTGATTCTGTGTGTGTGTGTGTGTGTGTGTGTGTGTGAACAGATGGACAGACAGATATAGATAAAGATATATAAACACACACATTGCGGAACAAAAACTACCAGTCAGGATACAAGAAAAGAAAAAATCGATCTTGCCTGTCAGGGAGTGGAAAGGGGGAAGGGGAGAGTCGTGTAACCCCCCCTCCCTTCTCACCTCGGGATAGGAACCTGAACTGTATGCGCTAAATGTGTATTCGCAGATTTTAAGTGATTTGCCCAGAATAAAAAACAAAAACTCTTACCTATTCACCAGTGGAAGTGAGCCCTTCCCTCGAAAGCCAAGTTAAATTACCAGTGCATAATAATGATGATGACACTGTGTTCATTACCATCTAACACCCACGAGCCAACTCACGCCTTCAGACAATGTGGCGGAAGTAAGTTTATTTACCAAAGCAATTAAAGTTACCACCTTCACACCAACTCCACCACCACCACCACACATACTTGGAGAGGTTTGCGTGTGTGTGTGTGTGTGTGTGTGTGTGTGTGTGTGTGTGTGTGTGTGTGTGTGAAAATAAGGAGGAGAAATAAGCGCCCAAGCCAATCATCATCATCATCATCACCTCAATCTTAACTCTCACCTAGAGATGTGAGTGCCTTACGAAAAGGAATTTAGAAAGGAAAACACAGCAGCATGACAACCCATCAACATAACACCCACTACATCGAAACCCACTCCTGAACTCCCTCGCCACTCGTATCAGTGAAAACCTCTCGCATGGAGGGGGGAATGCGACCAAAATATCCACGCTGGCCTCAACAATACCTGAAGTTGAGTCGTTCGTCATTCTTATGGTCACAAACTTTACAAATAAAGTAAACATTCAATTTTGCTGGGTGACTCCATTACGTGGATGAGGTGATATTGAGACAAGTCTGGTGTACGTCTGTGGTCAGTGTGAGAGTTGTTCTGCAGAGCGTTTGAAAAGGCACTGTGAGAGAACAAACTATTATACATTTCACACACTTCCAATACACACACACACACACACACACACACACACACACACACACACACACACACACACACACACACACACACACACACACACACACTGCCATACCACAAGCACCTGCCACTACACTGCCACACCTCACAGATACCTCACAGTCACACCTCACATTACCACATCTCACACACACACTACAACTCGACACACAATCATACTTCAAACTACATTGCCGCAGACTGCCACACCTCACGCACACCTCACCACAACACATCCTACCACATCTCACACACACACACCACACTACCACACCAGACACGCCACACCACACAATGCCACACCACACACATGCCTACTACTATCCTCCCCGATAATTAATAGTCCCTAGATACAGATATTTTTTTTTTAATACAGCCGTCTTCAATGCCTTAGTGAATTTTCTTCCTATTGACGAAATGGTGATTTGAGTCATACATTATATTCGTAGTTATTTACATGAGCTTTGTATGGTGGATGAGAAGGTGGGGCTCTATGGATAAGGTGCCTGGCTAGGAGCATGCCACACTAGATACTTCCATGCCACGCTCATTACCTGAACCACACCTGACAATCGCACTTAATGACACCTTCCATCTACAGCACTGAGACTTTTCTAAACGATTATGTACTTCCAGGTAATTTCATTTAGCTAATGGCAGACTTCTCGGAGTTAAGAGGGTAAAGAAATCTGTGTGTAATGCCATCATAACAAGTCATCACTTTGAGGTGCAAGAAAATAATCTGATGATAGCAATAATAAAATAAAAATGCATTACTGTACTCAACGAATGAGAGAGAGAGAGAGAGAGAGAGAGAGAGAGAGAGCAATAAATACCGTACCACTTCTCGTTCCTCAGGGCCGGACAGATAACTTTTCCATTTGTTTCGAGGGCAAGGTTACTGATCCAATTAAACCACACTGAGTAGTCAGCATTTAGGAATTTTACTGTGGCCTCAGGGTCTCTGGACTTGGGGTAATATATTGGTTATTTTATTGGCCATTATATGAGGCAATTACTAGTTTTCTTATATACTTTCTGATGTATTCTTGTTCTTTTTCTTATCTTTTTTCTTTCTACCTATTTCTTCTTCTTATCCTCCTCCTCCTCCTTCTCTTTTTTTTTTTCTTCTTCTAGATCTTTATCTTCTTTTTTCTAGTCCTATTTATCATTATGATCTTTTCTTCACCTTTCCCTTCCTCCTCCTCCTCCTCCTCCTCCTTAATTGAGTCGTCACGATATAGCCTTTTTATTATCGCTCTTTGACTTTGATATATATTGCCTATTCCTCATTGCAATTAAACACACACACACACACACACACACACACACACACACACACACACACACACACACCGTCACCCTTAGGAAGCTCATATCATCTACCTGTTTTTTTTTCTTCGTCTTGTTTTTCTTTCTGTTTCTTAAGTTTGTCATTATTATAACAATCACCGTCAGTGTTCCTGTCATCTTCATCAGTATTTTCGTCACCCTCATCTTCAATCTTATCGTCCTCCTCCTCCTCCTCCTCCTCCCCATCATCATCATCATCATCACCACCAGCATCTCCGTCGTCGTTCCTCCGCTCCATCCCTCCCTCTCTCCCTCCCTTCCTTCCTCCTCCTCCTCCTCCTCCTCCGTTGTTATATCATCACAATAATGACTATACTCAGCTGTAAGTTATTACGCAATCACTCCCACAACTACCACCACCACAACCACCACCACCACAACCACTACCACCACAACCACTACCACCACAACCACCACCACCACAACCACTACCACAACAACCACTACCACCACAACCACTATCACCACAACCACTACCACCACAACCACTACCACCACAACCACCACCACCACAACCACTACCACCACAACTACCACCACCACAACCACCACCACCACAACCACTACCACCACAACCACTACCACCACAACCACTACCACCACAACCACTACCACCACAACCACTACCACCACAACCACTATCACCACAACCACTACCACCACAACCACTACCACCACAACCACTACCACCACAACCACTACCACAACAACCACAACTATCACTACCATTACAACCACAACTATCACTACCATTACAACCACAACCACAACTATCACTACCACTACAACCACAGCCATCACTACCACCACAATCACCACAACCACTACCACCACCACTATCACAACGACCACCACCACAACCACCATCACAATGCCCACCACAACCATAACCAACCACAAGCATTACCATCATCCCCACCAACACAACCACTACAACCACCACAATCACTACCACCACAATCACTACCACCACCACCACAACCACCACAAAGCCATATTCAGTCAACAGTTCCCAGTAGCCACACGTGAAGCACCCAAAGAGTTCAATTTTATTTTTTTTTAAGAGACGAAATGAAAAAACAAAACTGGTTGTATATATATTGCTGCATTCCACCTACCTAGAGAGAGAGAGAGAGTAAACCACTGGATATATGAATGAATACAACAATATATATATATATATATATATATATATATATATATATATATATATATATATATATTATGTTATGGTGACTGATAAAAAAGATGAAATTG
>NC_137045.1:38081085-38106085 GCF_032717465.1 Coenobita brevimanus | reverse complement strand
TTGTGGGGTGGATGTGGATGTGGTTGAGAAGATTAGGAGAAATACACTGAGGTGGTTTGGACATGTGAAGAGAATGGAGAATGAAAGACTGACTAAGAGGGTGTATGTAGGTGAGGTGGAGGGAGGGAGAGGGAGAGGTAGACCGAGGATGAGGTGGAGGGATGGAGTTGAGAGGTATATGAGGGAGGGGGGGTGAGTTGGGGGGAGGGTAGGCAAATGGTGGGTGACAGAGCGACTTGGAGGCGTCTTGTCTGCGGCCACCCTTTGCGGGATTAGGGCGTCGGGCTATAGATAGATAGATAGATAGATTGCTGACTAATGTGATCTGGTACCAATATGGCTGAAAAAAAAAATGGGTAATAAAAAAAATCTCTTTTCTTTTCTGCTAGAAGGTGTTATTACAACCAACCGATGCAGAGCGATGAAGCTATGTGCTTGGCCGGGTTTATAAATCCATCAGTCTGTCTGCCTGTTTGTCTGCCTTTGTCTGCCTGCCTGTCTGTTAGCAAGATTATAGGAAAAAGTCAGCAGATTATCTTATTTCTTTATTTTCATTTTGAATTTACCATTCTAAACAAACCCTTACGAACCCGGGAACGTTGTCGCTGGAATCCAAGCAGGAATAGTCAGCGGACAGTGACTGACTAATTTTTCGCAGTTACCCATCCATATTACTGCTTTCTCTGAATAGGAAGCCCATCCCGACATAGTCTGTGGCGTCACAAAAGGTGCGCGGGGAAGTCAAGCGAGCAGATCATCTCTGTCATTAGACTTTGAGTTAGGTTAGGATGAAGTAATTTGTTTTTTTATAGCATTCAGTAAAAGGTCAGGGGTACAAGACAAGGATAAAGGTTCAGTCAGTCGTCATGTCCGAGTGAGAGGCTCATCAATTTCGAAGCATTGTGACGAACAAGTAATAAACAGTAGCTCAGAGGCAGACGCCGTGGAGAGAGTGCATCAGTACATCACGTCTGTTATAATACTTCAGAACCTCGGGTGTTTAGTGATAAAATGGACTGGCGTTTGAACCGATTGTGAGGCACGAGTGTTGTTGGCGTCACTTCATAAGCTGGTGGTTAGATTTTGCTGGAAAAAAATGGGAGAAATGGAGTTCCCCCGAGCTAAGCCCTGTATTGGACTATATAGCCCCGCTAGGGTTACAGGAGGGAGCTACCCCTCCCGGCACGCCAGCCCGGGCGAGGCTCGAACTTGCAATCCCCCGATCACAAGTCCAGCGCGCTACCACTGTGCTACCGCGCCCCCCCAGATTTTGCTGGATATTTCCGCCATTGTCCTCCTGCCTGTGATCTGTCGCCTTGTTCTCGCTGCACCCACCAAAGGTATGCTGTTTGACTTTATTAATTCTGTACCCATTTTACTCTAACATGGCCTAAAACTTCCATCTCTCCAACTTGAATACTGAGTTGTAGCAATAGATTAATACTAGAATATGTAAGTCACAAAAAAGTGCCATTGAAGAGGAGCCGTAGCGCTGCCCTTTTCTGCCAATGACCCATGTGAAGTAAGCGGCAAAAGGACGAAAATCTGAGTCAAGTTACCCTGAAAAAAAGTAGTATAATGCAGGATACTATGATATTCTAGGAAGTTGTGGACAGTTGAGAGTTGTTTGTGGTTTGCAATAAAGGGACAGGCAGACAGACAGACAGATAGAGGACAGACAGATGCAGAGAACGGAGACACGATAGGGGAGAAGAATCCTGACGTTATTATGAGTGTAGTTGACTTCATAGCATACTACATTATATTTGTGCCCTAACTTTAGTAGCATGTCTTCTCATGTACAGCCAAGGTCCTTTGACGAGTAGTGAACACACACACACACACACACACACACACACACACACACACACACACACACACACACACACACACACACACACACTGCAATCACATCAAACCATACACCCCCCACCCCACCTACACACAACACATCCATTCGCACACACACACACACACACACACACACACACACACACACGTATTCTGTTATGGAGCTTAGTGGCAGTGAAATGTGTGTATGTCTGCGATGGTGTGGTGAGGTGGGGAGGTTGCCATGGTAACACAGACTCCCTGCACCAGCCAAGCTAACACCATGCGTATTGCCCACTGAGTCTCACACTTTATATAAAACATCTTTGTACTCATATTTAATGCCAATATTGCCGTTTTTTCATCACAGTTTGGTAGAACATACTCGGACCTAATTTGTAAAAACGATCAGTGAATATTAAAGTTTTCTGTGGCAAGAAATGATGTGAAAAAGTGTTTGGTGGTGGGGTGGAGTGGGTGTCTAGCGGTGCATTGTGGTGAGACACAGATGCACTCACAGGCACATATTTACACACACACACACACACACACACACACACACACACACACACACACACACACACACACACACACACACACACACACACACACACACACACACACACACACACACACACACACACACACACACACAGTACTCTCTAATGGAACTTGCTGGTGGGGAAATGTGTTTATGTTACTGTGGTGGTGTCGGGAGGTTGCCATGGTAACACACAGACTTCCTTTGCAATTTATTTTTGGATAGGGCTGGTAAAGAGAGCTGTATGATCATGAGAGTTAATAGAGACAGCATTAACACTCTCAGAGTAGTATGACTCACTCTCAGCTGAATGCTATCGCCAAGCAGTACCTGGAATAGAATGCCAGAGTTGCCCCTACCATGAAAGGGCCCTGGTACCATCTAGTGGTTGTAAAAGTAGCTGGACAAGTTTCTCGTCTTGGTAGGCGTCGCTACTTGGCTACTTTTGCTAGTGGCCGTATGACAGTGGAAGGACGAGGGTGTGTGTGTGTTGCTGTTGCATCATTCCCCTGAGGTAAGTGTTGGCTATTTGCTGTTTTTAGCCATTAAGGTGACTACATTAGGACACAAGGATATCGCACTGACAGCCAGGAAGTATCATGGCCCAAAGAAATAATACCTATAAGGCTACTAGACGTAATTCTGATGAGACAAGGGGGATGTTAGTGTGAGGGAGATGAGGAGGCCTTGTAGTCCAGTGCTGCCGTTTTGTGGAAAATCGTCTGCTAATGTGGAAAAACAAATGAACGACGAGCATGGATGTGGGCAGGCGGACGTCATTCCACACTAGTGTGGAATTTTTTTCCACACTAATTGTTCACGTTATTTTGTAGGAATACGGGGGATTTTGTCATGATTGGGAGGCATTAACATGTATTGTTATTCAGACCCTTCACAGTTAAACCAACGAATATGTAGCGTTTGTCTATAATACTGTCATTTAAAACAAGGAAGAATACGTCGTGGAACAGTCTACCTCTACCCACCCGGCGATATCATTAAAAAAAAAAAATTATTATTTACAAGACACGTGCCAACCATTAGCAGTGCACACTTACTTTGTAATATTAAAGAAATACCGAAACAATGTTGTAAATCGTGTACAGTTGATATACTAGAAAACTTGGATGTGGATAAACTTACTTGTCTCTTGGCTGGTTATTAATCAACATTTGCTGACTTATTAACTCTCTTAATCATTTAACGTCCTTACACTTGAATCATAATAGGTCTGACATCATTAATTATACCCTCTCTTCCAGTATTCACAGTATACCAAATTTTATGGTAGTTATACCAACAATACATCCTCTGTCATCCTGGTTACTAAACGAGACCGTGTGCAATAATGACGTCACAACCAGTGTGCAATTCACGGCAACTCTGCCTTGTACCGCCTCAATGTTGGTGTCTCAGCACCAGTGAAATAGCAGTGTGAGTGTCGTCCTGTAGATTCTCGTGCCGATCAGACTGGTGGACTAGGTTTGCCTGCCCCCTTGTCCCTGTCCACCCAACAGTACAGTTTGGCACCTGAATGTAAACTAATAAGTGCGAATCAGATTTCAGAGGGACAGTGTGATGGAAAAAAATTATTGTATGTAAGTTATTTTGTCCAGAGTCGCGCGCGCGCGCACACACACACACACACACACACACACACACACACACACACACACACACACACACACACACACACACACACGTACGCGTATATTGTGGTGTTGTTCCTTCATTTTACCAAGGCCGAGATAGTCGTTTTTTTGCAGCTTATTTCCCGTAGTTCAGTGAAAGAACTAGACAAACTTACAGCTCTACATCATTTCCATACCACTTCTTCGTGACTAGCACCATTCTAGTGTTAACCCCTTGTCACAACACAAAATTTAAGAAAGAGATTGCAATTTTACGCCAAGTTAGAGTGAACAGGGTATAGTAGTGATGCTGCAACACACGTATATTTGTCCTCTTGTTTACAGGTCAGTCCACACGCAGTCCTTAGGTCACGTCTTCCACAGAACAGGTAACACATGGACAGCCAGCGTAACTAAATGGCAGACCAGAGATGGAGTGAGAGGATGAGGCACACAGGGAACAAGATAGAGATGATACTCGCAGATCCACCGAGCTGGGACGGAACAAGCTAACAACCAAAGGATCGGAGTGGAGACAGGTGAGAGGGGTCCTTATCCTGCAGTGGTGTGTCACAGGCTGATGATGATGATGATGATAATGATGCTGATGATTATAATACAGCTACTACTGGCGATAGCGGTGAGGATTTAACCTCTGTACGAACTAAAAGAAATGGGATGAATATGAATATGATGATGATGATGATGATGATGATGATGATGTTGAAACTCCTGTACCAATTAACTAAGCTGTGATTATTGTGATGATGATGATTATGATGAAACTATATACTCGATGAAACAGCTGGGATGATGACAGTTATGATGACAATTATGATGATGATGACAGTGATGATGATGATGATGATGATTATGATGAAACAAAATGCTCAATGAAACAGCTGGGATGATGACAGTTATGATGATGATGACAATGATAATGACGATGATGATGATGATGATGATAATGATGATGATGATGATGATGATGATGACTATGATGATGATGATGATGTGACTCCCGTACAAATTCTACAATTTGATTAGAAGGCAGTGATGAATATGATGATAAAGGTGATGACTCTGATATAACATCTGTTCTACATCTTTTACAGTGTTGGGATGACAGTAACATGCTGCTGACGATGATGATGATGATTAGGACGACGAGGAAGATGATGATGATGATTACGACAACGAAGATGAAGACGACAACGACGATGATGACGACGACGACGATGATCTTCAAGTCACTGGCTGAGTCACATCCTCCTTTCCTTTTCGTTTAACCTCAAATGTTTAGGTGACTGGGCATGTGTGTGTGTGTGTGTGTGTGTGTGTGTGTGTGTGTGTGTGTGTGTGTGTGTGTGTGTGTGTGTGTGCGTGCGCGCGTGTGTGTGCATGTGTGCCTGTGTGTGCCTGTGTGCGTGTGTGCATTTGTGTGTGTGTGTGTGTGTGTGTTTTGTGTGTGTGCGTGTGCTTGCGTGCATGCTTGTTTGTGTATGTACGAGTAAATCTTGGTTGATGATACCATAGTTATTCAAATGGCAGAATTATTTCCACACATTCATAGTTTTATTTCAAGGGTAAATATTAGGCCAAGAATATAGGACCTTTTACCTATACAATTACGAGACACTTACGCAATATTCTGAAAAGCTTATTACATCCCATAGACCACAGCACAGGGTTCCATAAGTCACTGATCACCGTCTCTTTATGTATCGTTAGGAAGTGGATGAATATGAGTGAAGTAATACATATATTTTGGTCTTTATTTAAAGGGAAGAATTAACCTCACATATTCTTTTTAATTTTAAGGATACAACACATGATTTTCTACATTTTATCACAGTAGCTCTAGGACCGGCCCTGACCGTCTGCTTCTCACTAACCATTTTCGGATGAGAGGTGTTGTACTCATATAGGCTTTAGAGATTATAGTGAAGCCAAGTTACGTTCTACCAGCCCCACACATTAAGTCACACACCATCACCCTCTCACACCACACCATACCATACCACCCTCCCACACCGTATCACACCACACCATACCAGTCTCTCACACTACACGACACGAAATCACACTCCCACGCCTTACAAATTCATCCTCCCACACCACACCACACCACAGAAAACCCTCCTCCCACACCACACCACATCACACCACACAAAATCACCCTCCCACACCACACCACACCACACCACACCACACCACACCACACCACACCACACCACACCACACCACACCACACCACACAAAATCACCCTCCCACACCACACCACACATAACCACCCTCCCACACCACACCACACCTCACCACACAACCCTCCCCACACCACAGCACACAACCCCCCCCCACCACACCACACCACACCACACCACACCACACCACACCAAGGAGATTAACCTAAGGGGCCTGAAGCTCCCGCATCTAGTAATTCTGAGCTTGTTTCCAGGTAACTCCACACACACACACACACACACACACACACACACACACACACACCGCAGGTCACGTCTTTCACAGAAGAGATAACAGAAGGACAGCGAGCGTAACTGAATGGCAAGCCAGAGATGGAGTGAGAAGAAGAGGTGCACAGAGAACAAGATGGAGAGATCATATGATGCAGATCTACCGAGCAAGGACGGAACAGGCTAACAATCAATGGATCAGAGTGGAGAAAGGTGAGAGGGTCCTTATCATGCAGTGGTGTGTCACAGGCTGATGGTGATGATATTGATGGTGATAATGATGTTGATGCTGATGGTGGTGATGCTTTAACATCTCAACGTATGAGGTTACAGAATGCACAGTGAGGCTGCATAGTCAGGAAATGGAAGAATATGAGTGCATTTAAGTATTTATGTAATGTGATGAATAAGGATGGAAGATTAGAGGATGAAGTGACTGAAATGATACGTCAGGGAAGGAGGGTTGCTTGTTCTCTAAAAAGCAGTGATTAGGAAGAGGGAACTGAGGATGAAAGTGTTAAAAAAAGGGCACTGCATGCTGTGATTCCCACTTTAAAGTATGGAAGTGAAGCTTGGATCTTGTTGAAAGGACACAAGTCAAGAGTGAGAGCGGTGGAAATGAGCTACTTGAGAGGAGCATGTGGAGTTTCATAGAGAGACAGACAGACAAATGGGCAGATGAAGGAGCGTTGTGATGCTGATGTGGATGAGACTGAAAGCGTTAAGAGAAATACTTCGAGATGGTTTGGCCATGTGGAGAGGATGGCGAATAAGAGAATGACTAGAAGAGTGCACATGAGTTAGCTGGAAGGATAGAGGGGGATGGGGAGACCGATGATGAGATGGAGGGAAAGAGTAGAAACATATGAGTGCGATACTTGAGCTAAATGGTAGAGGACAGTACATCATGGAGGCGATTTGCTTGTGGTCACCCCTTACGGGATTAAGGAGTCTGGCTATAGGTAAACCGATATAGATAAATAGGTAGGTGATGATGATAATATGATGAAGATGATGATGATGATGATGATGATGATGAGGAGGAGGAGGAGGAGGAGAATGGTAATGATAATGAGAATGACGGTGTAAATAATGATGATGATGATGGTGGTAATGAGGACGACAACTACGATGATGATGATGATTATAATGATGATGATGATGATTATAATGATGATGATATTGATGATGATTTTTGTCGACAGGTGGAAGGACAGGACAAAACAGCAGGAACTCTACCATCGGTCCAAGCATCCACGATTCCACATCCATCCACCCATCCGTCCATCCATCCATCCACCCACCCATCCATCCATCCATCCATCTCGCTTGATGTTAAAAGCTAAGTCTATTTAACTTAAGTAGTACCAATTGCTTCTTCATAAGCTTTCCAGCTGTCTGAACGGATCTGCAGTAGCTTTTAACTTCTAAAATAACTCGGTTCTGGTGCTCAGTTTGGTACTTTTATTTTCCTTTTATCAGAACTGGCGCGGCAAATTTTGAGAAAAGTCCCTCAAGTAACTCCTATTATTTTTTTTACTAGGTTTCTAATGATGTCCATAGATCCGTTGTGGCTTTAATAGTTTCCTAGACAACACAGTCTTGGCGCTGTTCTCTGCCACCCTATTATACCATGTCATATAGTGTTCTCGCTCGCTTGCTCTCTACGCTCGCTCGGTTGAACAATAAATCACTGAAGAAAAGGTGGTATAAAGCCCCCTAAGCCGCCGTAGTATTACAACCCTCGGTATGCAGTTCGTTCCCTGTGGCCTTGTAACTTTGTGTACCCGAAGCGCTTACAAAATAACTTGAAATAATTTTCCTTTCGTAACT
Source organism: Coenobita brevimanus (assembly GCF_032717465.1). Taxonomy (NCBI): domain Eukaryota; kingdom Metazoa; phylum Arthropoda; class Malacostraca; order Decapoda; family Coenobitidae; genus Coenobita; species Coenobita brevimanus. The sequence goes on along the minus strand of NC_137045.1, from coordinate 38,097,775 downwards.
ATACTCGTTTCACTTTAACTTGGCCTGAGTTGTTGTTGTTGTTCTTGTTACATCTTAGGCTCCTCTGGATGTGAACCCTGTGTTATATTGAAGGATTGTCTGTGTTGTGGTGGTGTGGTGCAGGAAGTGAGTGGGTGTGCTGTGGTGTGGGGGTGCCACTTTGCAGTATGATCACAGGGGATTGTATGTGTGTTATATTTTGTGTTAGTATTGTAGCAGGGAAGGTTGGTGTACTCGTGTCTCTGGGTTCGGTAGTGTCTGAAGGGTGTATGTCTGGTGGTGGCACATGAAGGATGCTGTTTGGCAGAAAGTTTTGGCTGGCTAGGGTGTCTGTGTGTTTATGTATGTGTTTGGTATAGAAAGTTTTGGCTGGCTAGGGTGTGTGTGTGTTTATGTATGTGTTTGGTATAGAAAGTTTTGGCTGGCTGGGGTGTCTGTGTGTTTATGTATGTGTTTGGTATAGAAAGTTTTGGCTGGCTGGGGTGTCTGTGTGTTTATGTATGTGTTTGGTATAGAAAGTTTTGGCTGGCTGGGGTGTCTGTGTGTTTATGTATGTGTTTGGCAGAAAGTTTTGGCTGGCTGGGGTGTTTGTGAGTTTATGTATGTGTCTGGGAAGTGTAGAGTCGGGTGGAGGAGGGGATATGTTGCAAAGATACTCTGTGTAGTGTTGGGCGGTTGTTCGATTTTGTTTCTTTGTGGAGAGGATGATGCAACATAAGGTTACAAAGGTGGGACGGATCTTGAGCTGAAGTGATGAACTGTGTGCCTCTCATATTCACTTGGTCTCTGACTGAAATTAGTTATGTTTCTTGGTGTAGGCTGTCAGTACTTGTGGTCTTAGTGTCTTCTGCTATCAAGGTATTGTTTTCTGTTCTTTAAAGCTTCTTCGTGTTTGTGTTGGATATGATTACGGCTCAGCTTGTGCGGCAGTAATTCACGGTTGTTTTAATGTATTACTTATAAGTGGAGGATGGAGTTGGGATGTATATGAGAGAGGGTGTGAATTAGGGGGAGTGATGCATAATGACGGGGGACAGGGTGGCATAGAGGCGACTTGTTTGTGGCCACCTCTTACGGGATTAAGTCGTCTGGCTATAGATAGATGGATAGACAGATAGCTTATAGTTTCCATACGGTTTGCCGAGTAGTAGCGATAGTTATCACTAGAATATGATGGTAGTCACGAATGAGTGCCGTGGAAAGGATGTTGGGCTGTAGTATTGGCTGTTTCTGCTACTGATCTGCGTGACATTCTCATATGCTTTAAATGAAACTCTGTGTCAAGTTAAAGTGAAAGGCGTGTATGTTTGTGTAGGAGGAACGAGAGACAAGGAGGTATTCTGTGGCCTGTTTTCTTTGTGCTTCCTACAAGACACAGTAATAGTTATGACGGGGCATTGATGGCAAGTTTGTGGGTCAGCACACACTTACGGCCTCTCATTATACAAGGTGGTCCATATATTACGCCACCCAGTTCTTGTGTGTTGCGGGCACGGCTCAGTGAACATTACCAGTGTCTACCCTGCATCATTATCTACTTCCCACAACCCTCTTCAGGCTTAGCTTTATAATATAGGCTTTAATTTAGGTCCATTGATTGCATGGTGGAGAATTCCCATAACCTTTTTTATGCTTAGCTGTATATCATTGTATTGTATAATCTTTTATGTCCACTGATCACACGGCTGAGTAGTAATTTGGTGAAGCGATCAGAATGTCTTAGCTCATCACAAAAGCCGTCCCCACAACACACAAGACTGCAGAGCGCAATATACTTATCACCTATATTAAGTCAAAGCCACAGTTAAAAAGGTAATGAAACAAGACAGAAAATTTAAGTTTTCATTATTAATACTTCAGTACAAAATACATTAACAGAGACAGCAATATAAAATATGCATTCAAAAGTAGCATTTGTCCACAGAACATCCTGGACTTGCAAGGCAGATCACACCATCACCACCAGGCTTCTCTCGGCAGGTCAGGGCAGATCACCAGCAGCAGCAGCAAGTAATCTCACGGCTGGGGAAGACACGACACCCTGCCGCCGCCGCCGCCACCACCACCACCACCACCACCACCACCACACCACCAGGCATCTCAGAGTAGGGGAAGACACCACACCACCGTCAGGCTTCTCACGGCAGGGCAGACCAAACTTCAGCAGGGTATGACCAGTGTGGCAAGGAAGCAGCAACAAGGCAGCAGACTCCAGCACGACCTGTGGACCAGATGTGTATTAGTTCAAATCAGTGTTAGCTTTAGTTATTTAATCTTCTATCTATCTCTATCTATTGCCAGACGCCTCAATCCCGTTTGGGGTGGCCACAAACAAATCGCCTCCAAGTCGCCCTGTCCCCCGCCATTTCACTGCCCTGCTCCCAACTCACACACCCCTCTCTCATATACCTCTCCCCCCCAGCCCTCCATCTCCTCCTCGGCCTCCCCTCCCTCTTCCCCCTCCACCTCACTCACATACATTCTCTTCGTCAGTCTTTCACCCTCCATCCTCTCCACATGGCCAAACCACCTCAATGTGTTCTCCTAACGCTTCCTATCACATCCACATCCACACCACAACGCTCCTTTATATCCTCATTCGTCAGCCTGTCTCTCCATGTGACTCCACAGGCTCCTCTTAAATAACTCATTTCCACTGCTCTCACTCTTGACTTGTGTCCTTCCAACAACGTCCAAGCTTCACTTGCATACGTTAGAGTTGGTATCACAATACTGTCATGTAGTAACTTTTTCACTTCCATGCTCACTTCCCTGTTTCTTATCACTGCTTTCAAAGAACCAGCAACCTTTCTTCCCTGCTGTACCCTTTCAAGCACTTCACCCTCCAAACCTCCATCCTTACTCATCACACTACCCAAGTACTTAAACGTACTCACATTTTCCAATTCCTCACCATCCAACCTCGCTGTACATTCACTGACTTCACCTCTCTCAAAGACCATCACTTTACTCTTCCCTACATTCACCTTTAGATTCCGTTTCTTACACACTCTCCCAAACTCATCCACCAAGCCTTGCAGCTCTCCTTCGTCTTCACTCAACAACACAGTATCATTTGCAAACAACAGTACAGGGAGTTTCCAAACACTACCCTCTCTCACCAGGGCCACTCCAACATCCACTACCCTACCTTGTACCTCTTTTATTACCCCATCCATGTACAGATTGAACAACCATGGAGACATGACACATCCCTGTTTCAACCCAACCTTCAAAGCGTGGACTCATTAGACTGCTCAGATTCTGTTGGGAATGGCACACAGTTAGGGAATTATATCACCAATATTTTATCCAAATTTCCCATACAGGGTGTTGCATGAAATGTTTGACAAACTTCAGAAAGTTGTTCTTGGGGCAATTTTGAGTTAAGAATTGCTGCATCAACCTGGGCTAATTTCTCGTCTATTATGCTCAGGTTCTGTAGGGAATGGCAGCAGATTAGAGACTGGTATCGCAAAATTTTATCCCCTGCCACCACCACCAGGCCGTTTATTTTTAAATCCCCTTGTAAAACTGTAGAGATATATCGGCAGGACAGTAAATAGTGATCCTACTCTGGTACTCTGTATGGAATTTCAGAGAGAGAGATGATGATGCCACTGATTCATGGGGTTATCTTTAATTTAACAAGAAACACTTTACTTACCTCTCTATTCAGTTTGCACGAAAATTAATGTTTAAAAGACTGATAATATATTCACGAAATTTTCTTCTTAAAATTTAATAAGTAAATGTTTAATTTGAAGTGTGACGTCACTGGTGCATTATGGGAGCAACGTTGAGAGATGCTGGAGGTGAGTGAAGATTTTATTCTTTACGGTGTTAGTCTACTTCTTATTATGGTAATTCTTATGCCCATGTGTTTATCAGTGTTTGCTGTCATTATCGAGAGGTGTAGTCGGCTGATGTAAGTTGTAATTATTAGCTATAAGGATGATATACGGCGGTGTGTATCTCCAGGTGACCAAGATGTCCCTTTAAACTCGGAGTAAGCAGTGCTACTTAAATCCCCTGATATTCACACCATCTGTTTAGGTTTTAAGGTCGAATGTGATCCTGTACATGGGCAGGCATAGTAGGTTAATTGGCTGGAAAAAATGAGGGGATGTGTGTAAAAACTGTAATGGGTAGTTTGTTTACATCGGGGATATAAACTCCGCGAGTCCCTTTAACTCTTGCAATCCCGGTGATGCCCTTTTCAGTTTATTCATAGTGCCAGAAGGCAATTTTATTCAACTTATGCAAAGTCTCTGCTATTGCAGGAGTTCAGTGAGGCTGTGCCTAACCCCTACACTTCCAGAAGTCTATACAAAGCTAAATATAATCATGAGATGGCATGAAAAAAAAAAAAAAAATCCCTGCTCTGTGAGTTAAACTAGTGAAGACTGAAGGTATTAACATGTGTAGGAGAGACACTGGATAAAGCCTGATTGGAGATATAGTATATTGAACTGGAAGGACTGCATACCTTACATCCTTCATTAGCCATTGCTGCTACCTTTAAATAAGAATTATCATACTGAAGGTAATTACTAGCAGCCTTCACTTAACATATTACTGTACTGTAATTAGGAGAGAGGTTTCATAAGTTGATTGGAAGTCAGGAGACAGCAGGAATATACCATTACTGTTGAGGGGGATGAATTTGTGTGTAGGCTATGATATAGGAAGCATATCTCAGAATATGGATGTACAAGGTTAATCATATCTTGTATAGTACTTACACTTTCAGATTTGATAGCTTTTCCTTTTGTAATCTTTACTGAATGATGCAATCAGTTCATGATTACACATTATATAATCTCAGACTTCATCTGTGTCATTGTAGTTGGCTCACCTTGACAAATTTTAGTCCTTCTGCTGCTTAGTTCCTGTATCTAAGTGGCAGAATAAGACAGTATTATGGTTTTGCATCCTCCCCATAGATCTTCATTGTGATTTGCATGATAATCTAGTCTTTATCTCTAGAAACAGCTCAGCATTCAAGGTGGAGAGATGCCAGGTTTTTGTCAGTTTAGGGTGGACATGTAGTCTATATGGTTTGTCTTTATTGTTTTATGTATTCATTATTATTATTATTATTATTTTTTTTACTGTGGATCAAATTTAGCGATTCATCTCTTCCGTTTATAAATCGGTACAACAGATAGGCTTTCATTCTCAGAGTTCTCACAGAAGGTATAACCAATGAGTACTGTACTGTCTTCCTGTGCAGTGTATATTTTGTCATTTGTACTCTCATTATAAGTTTCATTAAAGAATTTGTATCATATGTTTAGTTTCTGTGTCACTCAGTGTGTTAAGTTTATGTAATATATGGTTAATCGTTTAAGTCCTGCCGTTGGATAGCAGTCTAAGTTGCAGTTTTTACTTTCTCCCTTTATATAAGTAGCAACTGCTCTATATTCTTTCCATAGCACTTGTTCATGATTAGCATTAAACTGCAGGCTTAGGTATTCCAAGTAGCTCAGGAAATTTCGAAATATCTCCTCCTAAAGCGACATTAATAGGTACATGACAATTTAGTTTAGTCTGTGCATGATAGTTCAATTTCCCATTTTTTGTAACATGTAAAGAAATAAAATACAGTAGAAGTTTTAGCCGGTATCCTAATGGGGGCGCGGTGGCATGGTCAGCATGGTGCTGGCCTGCTGATCAGGAGGACCCGGGTTCAATTCCCGGTGTGATAGAGGTTTCTTTAAAATGTGGCTGAGGGAAGTTTGCGTAGCAGGCTTTCCTTAAAACCACAAGGCCCCATACTTACACTTCAGCTCACACACACCAAGACACTTACACACACTACTACATACATACACACATCAAGACACACACACACACACCAAGACACGTACATAGCCACAGCCACCTTCACACAGTAGACACCACACACACACACAGAGGGTGGGACAGACACACCACAGGCAGACAGAGAGGGACATATACAAAACACAGGGAGTGAGAGAGGAGGGGGTTTTATTAAAAAGTCCAATTTTGGTATACCTCCTGTGGCAAAATTGATATAGCCCCCCCTTTAATATTTTTTGGATATTTTCATTTAGTGCCCCCCAGGCCCCAGACCCACTCGGCTGAACCAAATTGTCTGGCGTCAGCTGGAACATGATATACCAGAGTTATGCCGGTCATGCGGGGGTTAATGGTGACAGTGTAGTAACTGTCAGGCTCCTATGACTCACTCAGCCGAACAAAATCGTCTGTCAGCTGGAATGGAATACTAGAGTTGTCCCAAGCACCAGAGGGTTAAGATTCTTAACCCTCTGAGTGATGCTTGGGACAACTCTAGTACCCCATTTCAGCTGACTCAGACGATTTTATTCGACTGAGTGAGTCATAGGAGCCTGACAGTGTCAATACCGTCACCATTAACCCCCTCACGACCGACATAACTCTAGCATCATGTTCCAGCTGACGCCAGACAATTTGGTTCAGCCGAGAGAGGATCCTAGGATCCTGAGAGACACTATAACATCACAAACAAAATACAAAATGCCTTCCCTCCATCTTGAACGTACTATAATTCATTTACATTAAGTAAGCTCGTATTTTCGTATTTTTGCAGCTTATTTCATGTATCTTAGTTAAAAGAAAAAAATACTACGAGCCGGTGAATAAAACTAACACTTGTAGACGAAGAATATAATTATCAAACAGTTTCGGTGGACACTGCCACCATTCTTCAGTGGTCAAGATAGTGAGAGGGAGTGACATACTGACACTACAAGGGTTCCTTTTTATGCGTGTGTGTGTGGAAGGGTGGGGTAAAGGTGAGGTGGGGTGGGGTGGGTAAGCGGGGATTAACCCAAGGGGGATTTGGGGGACATTACCGCACCGGTCCGGTGTAATTCCTATCTGACCTACCTGTGTCGTAGCAGGAAGGGACATGTCTCTTCCTGCTACGACACAGGTAAGGTCAGATAGGAATTACACCTGACCTGTCCGGTAATGTCCCCCCAAAAATCCCCCTTGGGTTAATCCCCGCTTACAATCTACCCCACCCCACCTCACCTTTACCCCACCCTTTCACACACACAGGCATAAAAAGGAACCCTTGTATAATCAGTATGTCACTCCCTCTCACTATCTTGACCACTGAAGATGGTGGCAGTGTCCACCGAAACTGTTTGGTAATTATATTCTTCGTCTACAAGTGTGGGTTTTATTCACCGTCTTTGATTATCACGCAAGAGTGATTCATCCAGCCAATACTACGAGCTCTGTATCTTTTCATAGCCCTTCTTCGTGACTAGCATCGTATTCTAGTTATCTATAGTTACAACTGAGCATTCAAGTTGGAGGGATCACAACTTTAAGCAATTACAGTAAACAAACAAACAAAAAGCAAGTGTCGTCCTCTTGACCTCTCGTCTTCGCAGGAATGCAGCGGTGACGCCATCTTGTGCGTGGAATGCGTGAAGTGCAGGCTCTTGAGTGGAAGGAGCACGGAGCCACGGGAGACTTAATAATATTCGCTAGTCAGCCAGTCTAGAAGCCTGGGACATTTGCCTGAAATAATAATAATAATAATAATAATAGAAATAACAACAAAACCAGTCATATACATAATTCAATATCTTAGTCACTCGATCTGTCCATTCCGCCCCTTCAGTACGAGGACGCATTTCTGTAAGCTATTTTTTCTAACATGGGAGGTTCGATACGTTTGATTGAGCCTATCCATAAGACTCCTAAAGCTGAGTAAATGCCTCTGAAAGTTGCAAAATATAAAATATAAAACGTCTATATGATATAAAAACCTTTGTTCACCTCCGGGACTCGATCTGTGGCGCCTAGAACAAGTGCTGACGTCATGTTTACACTTTGCTACCTTTAGACGATTTCCTGGAGCTTAAAGAAACCCTCTCGGGATGATGGGACAGACACAATAACCCCTTCAGACAGAGAATGACTTAGTTACTTTGTTCTAGGTAACCGGACGATTTTATTCAGCTTAGGAGATCCCCTCGTAGTGAAGGGGTTGATGGTGACTGTATCTAACCCTCCAGTACGAAATTTCTCTCCAGAGTTGAAGAAAATCGTCTGGAGGAAGAAAGATGAATATGGAAAAAAGTGTTAATGTGGACAATGAGTTAGATAAGACTGGTTTGGTTAAGGTAGGGTAGGGATGGGACGGTTGTGGCAGGGTGGGGTAGCGTTGGGTCGGTTATGGCCGGGTGGGGTAAGGTTGGGTTAGTTTTGACAGGGCGGCGTAGGATTGGGCCGGTTTTGGCAGGGTGGGGTAGGACTGGGTCGGTTTTGGCAGGGTGTGGTAGGAATGGTTCGGTTTTGGCAGGGTGGGGTAGCGTTGGGTCGGTTTTGGCCGGGTGGGGTAGGATTGAGTGTTTTTGGGCAGGGTGGGGTAGGGTTGGGTCGGTTTTGGCAGGGTGGGGTAGGGTTGGGTCGGTTTTGGCAGGGTGGGGTAGGATTGAGTTTTTTGGGGCAGGGTGGGGTAGGATTGGGTCGGTTTTGGCATGGTGGGGTAGGGTTGGATCGGTTTTGGCAGGGTGGGGTAGGGTTGGATCGGTTTTGGCAGGGTGGGGTAGGGTTGGGTCGGTTTTGGCAGGGTGGGGTAGGACTGGGTCAGTTTTGTCAGGGTGAGGTAGGATTGTGTCGGTTATGACAGAGTATAGAATAGGTTTTGGTTGGTTTTGGCAGCGTGGGTTAGGATTTGGTCGGTTTTGGCAGAGTGGGGTTTGATTGGGTCGGTTTTGGCAGAGTGGGGTAGGATTGGGTCGGTTTTGGCAGGGTGGGGTAGGATTGGGTCGGTTTTTGCAGAGTGGGGTGTGATTGGGTCGGTTTTGGCAGGGTGAGGTAGGATTGGGTCGGTTTTTGCAGGGTGAGGTAGGATTGGGTCGGTTTGGACAGGGTGTTAGGACTCCATATTATAATTACAAATCATAATAGTTCCGTCATATCCAACGCCTATTTCACTCAGTTATACTACACTGTCTCATCAAATTTGGGGCGATCTTCTCTACGATTTTTGTTCTTCTCCGCTTAGTTCAGTCCTTTAGTTCATTCATGACCCTTGGCTTTCCTTTTTATTTTTTTTTTTATGTGGTGGAGCGCAGGTGCACGAGGCTAGACCACCATTAGTCCAGAATATTTAAGGGTAGGCCACCAAGCTACGCCCTGGTAACGTCTACACGTCAAAACATCTGTCCACCTCTGGGACTTGAACTGCGGAGCGCTGGACGCAGAGCTCCCGGTTTGCGGATGTCACTTTTACACTTTGCTAGCTTCTGACGATATCCTACAGCTTCAGAAAACCCTCTTAGGATGACGGGACAGAATCATTTAACCCTTCAGACCAAGAACGATTTATTTACTTTGTCCTAGCTGACCGCACGATTTTATTCAACTTAGGAGATCCCCTGACAGAGAAGGGGTTGATGCTGGCTGTATCTAACCCTCAAATTCAAAATTCCTCTCCAGAGCTGAAGAAAATCGTCTGGAGAAAGAATGAAGAAAACTGAAGAAAGTGTTAGAGTGAAATTGGTGTTAGATAAGATTGGTTTGGTTAGGGCAGGGTGGGGTAGGGTTGGGTCGGTTATGCCAGGGTGGGGTTGGGTTGGGTCGGTTTTGGCAGGGTGAGGTAGGACTGGGATAGTTTTGGCAGGGTGGGGTAGGATTGGGTCGGTTTTTGCAGGGTGGGGTAGGATTGGGTCGGTTATGGCAGGGTGGGGTAGGGATGGGTCGGTCTTGGCAGGGTGGGGTAGGGACGGGTCGGTCTTGGCAGGGTGGGGTAGGGACGGGTCGGTCTTGGCAGGGTGGGGTAGGAATGGGTCGGTCTTGGTAGGGTGGGGTAAGATCGGGTCGGTTTTGGCAGGGTGGGGTAGGATTGGGTCGGATATGGCAGGGTGGGGTAAGATCGGGTCGGTTTTGGCAGGGTGGGGTAGGATTGGGTCGGTTTTGGCAGGGTGGGGTAGGCATGGGTCGGTTTTGGCTGGGTGGGGTAGGATGGGTGGGTTTTGGCTGGGTGGGGTAGGATTGGGTCTTTTTTGGCAGGGTGGGATTGTATTGGGTCTGTTTTGGCTGGGTGGGGATGGGTTGGGTCGGTTTGGCATTAGGCAGGATAGTATGGAGGGTGGGGTAGGGTTTGCTCGGTTTTGGTAGAGTGGGGTAGGATTTGATCGGTTTTGGGAGGGTGGATTGGGTCGGTTTTGGAAGGGTGAGGTAGAATTGGGTCGGTTTGGCAGGGTGGGTAGTGTGGGTCGGTTTTGGCAGGATTGGGTAGGTTAGAATTGGGTTGGTTTTGGCAGAGTAGGGTAGGGATGGATCGGTTATGGCAGGGTAGGGTAGGATTCTGTCGATTTTGGCCGGGTGAAGTAGGATGGGGTCGGTTTTGACAGGGTGGGGTAAGATTGGGTCGGTCTTGACAGAGTGGGGTAAGGTTGGGTTGGTTTTGGCAGTATGGGGTAGGGATGGGTCGAGTTGCGTTTGGGAGGGTAGGATAGGTTATGGCAGGGTAAGATAGGGCTGGGTGGTGGTGGACTGGGTAGGGTAGTGTAGGGCTGGGTAGGGTAGGGTAGGCTGAATCAGGGTAGTGTAGGGTACAGAAGAGAGGTGGGTATAACTGCCGTTTAGTTCCGTCATATCCAACGCCTATTTCACTCAGTTATACTACACTGTCTCATCAAATTTGGGGCGATCTTCTCTACGATTTTTGTTCTTCTCCGCTTAGTTCAGTCCTTTAGTTCATTCATGACCCTTGGCTTTCCTTTTTTTTTTTTTTTTAATGAGGTGGAGCGCAGGGGCACGAGGCTAGACCACCATTAGTCCAGAATATTAAAGGGTAGGCCACCAAGCTACGCCCTGGTAACGTCTACACGTCAAAACATCTGTCCACCTCTGGGACTTGAACCGCGGAGCGCTGGACGCAGAGCTCTCGGTTTGCGGATGTCACTTTTACTCTTTGCTAGCTTCTGACGATATCCTACAGCTTCAGAAAACCCTCTTAGGATGACGGGACAGAATCATTTAATCTTTCAAGCCGAGAACAACTTATTTACATTGTCCTAGCTGACCGCATGATTTTATTCAGCTTAGGAGATCCCCTGATAGAGATGGGGTTGATGATGGCAGTATTTAACCCTTCCAGTTCGAAATTTCTCTCTACTGTAGAGGTGAAGAAAATCATCCGAAGGTAGAGAGAAGAAAACAGGAAAAGTAATGTAGTGGTGAAAGGGCTGTACAGGGGAGGGTAGGTTAAAGTAGGGTAGAGTTGGGTCGGCAATGGCAGGGTAGGGTAGGGTAGGCTGAGGTAGGCTAGTGTAGGGTTGAGAAGAGTAGGGTAGGGTAAATTGAACTGAATAAGTATATACAATAAAATCTGGCGATACAACAACCAGGGTCATATGCCGCCGGACGACAACGAGAATAAAAGCACTCGAAAAGATGAAATACACACACACACACACACACACACACACACACACACACACACACGCACGCACACACACACACACACACACACACATACACACACACACACACACACACACACACAAAATACAATTCATAATTAAAACAAGAAAAACACTAAAACACTAAGAACACTAAAACCACTGTATACTAAATTTTACACGGTAGTGCAGCTGCCTACACCAAGCAAAGGTTTCCCCTCCACCACAACAAGCATCCTCTCCAAGTACCAACAGAAGACTACAATCCCTCTCCTGCCCGGTGCTCAGAGAGGTAACGATGGCGCAATTCCCCAACAGTGGACACCATCAGCAAAAGCCGAAGAGTCAGGGGGACGAAGCATTCCACACAGAAAGTAGGGGGAGAGTCCTCCATTAAAAATCAATGAGAGAACCAGGAATGGCCCATTCGGAGCCAGCATAAAGCCGTCTCCCACCTGCATTCAGACCTCGGCAAATGAAGGGGCCCGTTTACCCACAAATATCACACATTTTGTTGGCCCCCACCGCATCCCACCTACTCTGCCAGTGGGAGCAAACAGTGAGTGGTTAGATGAATATCACTGAGCGAGGCAGGGGAGAGGTGAGGATGGGCGAGAGGCAGCAGCCTTTGCCAGAGCGTCAGCATGCTCATTGCCCACAATGGTACAAAACCACAAAGCAGTCCCTAGCAAGCACAGCCATTCTAAAACACTGTAGACAACAAAAGAGGATTGGACGGGAAAACACAAAATGGAGATCGGCAGAGTCGCTAAAAACTGTATAACAAACAGGAGGGAAGCTAAATATCAATTTGACTGCGAGTAAAATAGCAGTAAGTTCTGCGATAAAAGTAGATACGATGGGGGAAGACTCCTACCACGAATGAAATCGGGAAATATAACACCCAAGCCTGTCCCCTCACGGGATTTCAATCCATCAGTACATACGAGAATCGAGACACTGTGAGAGGAAGCATGTTCTAAAAAAATAGCAAAGAGCCGCCTGTGAGGAAAGAAAGGCCCCTCTCTCAGGAAAGTAAACACACGGTTGCACCCCTGAGAGGAGCCAGGGAGCCATCCTTGGTACACGCACAGGACAAACAAGAAAGGTTGGAACATCCACATCCCCCATGGCAGCCTTCACCCTGTACCCAAACGGATGTGGATAGCGAGGATACGGCGAGGCAGACACTCCCTCCGGAACAGAGCCAACAAAATCTTCCTGAACTTTAGCAAAGACGGTGACACTAAGGACACTAGTTTGAGGCACTCCCTCCTCTTGAGGATATGAGGGAAACAAGGTGGCACCAATACGGAAAAATTCCATAATCAGTAAAGGCAACCTACCACGCAAACCAAGATGGTGACCTGCAATACCTGGCTTGTGAAACGGTAGGACAACAGCCCCCGCCAAGAAGCAGGAGTGGACGAATCTCTCCAAATTCTATTTATAAGACTCAGGAGGAAGGACACTGCTTCATCATCCAGGTACCTCAGCACTGCATGGGGAATATTATCGACTCCGGAGAAGTGTCATGACAGGGAAAGGGTAGACCAAAGTTTACAACAAGACAAAGGGATGTTGTAAGTCTCTCCGCTCCCAGAACGGATGTCCAACACCTTAATCTCCTCCACCTCCCTAAGCCTGGCAAAAACCGAAGAACGAGTATCCCTACAGGAGACCTCAGCGGTAGGATAGGGTAGGGAACGCTAGGGCAGGGTAGGCTGGGGTAGGGTAGTGTAGGGCAGAGAAAAGTAGGTTAGGATGGGTTGGTTTAGGCTAAAGTAGGACAGAATAGGAGAGGGGTAAAATGTGCCTAGTCCAGGAACGAAAAATATATCAGTTATCCATGTAACTAGCGTTTTCTATTTCGGTAGATTATTTTCTTGTCTGCCTAAAGTATCGTGATGTACGAACAATGAGATTAGATATCGAAACTGTAAGATGCGAATTAGTTACAAAGACGGTATTTTGTTTTGGCTAACGTTACATCGATACGTTCAGCTAAGAGCAACTCGGCAGAACTGAACAGTATATGACGTGCTAGATGAACGCTGTGACCGGAAAATAAATATATATGTATATATACTTCAGCATACAGTAAGCGATTTTATGTTAACTGAAGAGAAGCCACCACAGCTAATGGGTTAAGTTTACACACACACACACACACACACACACACACACACACACACACACACACACACACACACACACACACACACACACACACGTTGCGAAAAGTTTCACTGACGAAGTGGGTGGTTACTGTCCCCCACGAGCAAGGGGACTGGTGTGTGCGTGTGTGGTCTACATCCTTGCCCTTAGATCGGACTATATGAGACTCTCAGCTCCTCATCCGGGAGGGTAACTAAGCTGACGATCACGACCATCAAGCTGATCCTGACCGACCCTGGTGAATTACACACACACAGACACACACACACTCACACAGACACACACCCACACACACAGATGGCCTATCATACAGCCATATCCTATATTCATGAAGTACAACCACACTTTTCTTACATTTATGTAGTATGGTAAAGTAAAAAAATTAAAAAAAGATGGTTATATAATACAGAACTGGGAAATATGATGATGATGATGATGATGATGATGATGATGATGATGATGATGATGATGATGAGGGGAGTAAACAGGGTGAGATGAGGAGAATGAGAGAGATGGATGGACATAACAGTGAATGTATTATGTATATTAACCTGACAAATGCCGAAGTAAGCTGGTAAGGGTGAGGTAATATGGAGCCTGACCCTACCGTGACACCATATAATTATTGATTTATCCACCGATAGATCTATCTATCTATCTATAGCCCGACGCCCTAATCCCGCAAAGAGTGGCCGCAGACAAAACGCCTCCAAGTCGCTCTGTCACCCACCATTTGACTACCCTCCCCCCCAACTCACCCCCCCCCCTCATATACCTCTCAACTCCATCCCTCCACCTCATCCTCGGTCTACCCTCCCTCTCCTCCCTCCACTTCACCTACATACACCCTCTTCATTCTGTCCTTGACCTCCGCGGCAGGCAGACGTGCTTCCCAGAGCGCTTCATCACACAGTAATTTAACAACTGAGTTGAAACTGATCGGATGCACTACAAAACCAACGTCCCCTGAAATGGCTAGTGCCATGGCCATGAACGAGGGAAGGGAGGCCCTTGGGTGACAACGAGGAAGAAATAGATATGGATACCGGGTTTACGGAGGTCATCAGTACAAGAGAGAAGAGAAAGAGGATGATACGCGGCAGCGAGAGAGGGAAGCGAGTGATGAAGAAGAGGACAGAGACAACAAAAAGGTAAAGAATAAGTCGTGGGGGTAGATGGAGGTGTTACTATACCATGTGATACGGGGAAGGCAGTTTCTAAGTTGAAGTAGGGCTTTTATATCCCTTAGACTTTATACCCACTTCTCTGGTGGGTATAAAGTCTAAGTCCGAAGTAAGGGTTTTGGTGCCCTTAAGACTTATACCAGATCCAGTCACTGAAAAAATCCTAAGTTCCACTGCAGGGCTTGCCTTAGGATTTTCTCGAGCGGCCATCTCGTCGTCTACAGCTGCCATTTCTTCCGTAGTTGCCAAGTTAACTTGTGCTGGAGTTGCCATCTCGTCTTCTGAGGTTGCCATGTCTTCTGAGGTTGCCATCTCGTCTGAGGCCATGTCTTCTGAGGTTGCCATACGTCTTCTGAGGTTGCCATCTCGTCTTCTGGGGCTGCAGCTTCGCCTTACAGCCTGCAGTTGCCATCTCGCTGGCCAGGGTTGACATCTCGTCCTCCGGCGTTTCCATCGTTTTCTGTGGAGCAAATATCAATTAGGCCAAAGTACGCACTATATGCTACTGCTGAGCCTATGTCCCGTATTCTGGGTGGCATAGCAGGCTTCGTAGCGCATTTCCCTGAGAGATTTATTTTCCATAACACCAACATTATATTGCAAACTTAAGTCAATGTCTTCTAACCCCAACTTGTCACCCAATTCCTTCCCATTCCACACATCCTTCATTCCTTTAAGTTCTTCACAGCCATACTGTACCATCACCATAGCCACACTACCACCACCGCCACCACAACCACACTCCATCACAACCACCAGCATAACATTATCACCACTACCACAACCACGTACTACCACCACCATCACAACCACACACCACCACCACCACCACCACCACAACCACACTCCATCACCACACTCCATCATCATACAACCACCAGCATAACATTATCACCACTACCACAACCACGTACTACCACCACCATCACAACCACACACCACCACCACCAACACCGCTGACATCACCACCATCACAACCACCACACAGCTATCAGTGCTCTCGTGCAAAATTTATCTGCGTGGGAGAGAGAGAGAGAGAGAGAGAGAGAGAGATTTGTGCGTGTGCGTGTGTGGTGCGTGTGCGTGTTTCGTGTGTGTGTGTGTGTGTGTGTGTGTGTGTGTGTGTGTGTGTGTGTGTGTGTGTGTGTGTGTGTGTGTGTGTGTGTGTGAAAATCACTCTTTTAACAATAAACAAAATGCATGACTAAGTGTACGATGTGAGAACAGCTCAGAAAAAAATATTTCAAATTTCAAAAAGTTTAAAAATGGTTCCAATACCTTTTACTTGGGAAGAAAGCTATTATTTCCCACTCCTGTCGTCTGTCGTGTCGGTGTAAATATCCTTTGCTTGCCTGGCCGTGTAAATATCCTCTGCCTGCTTGGTCGTGCGAAAATCCTCTTCTTTCTTCGTGTCAATGGAAAAATTCAACCTGAGAGGTGGAGAGCAGAGGTGTGAGGGTAGGGGAGGTTTGACTGGTAGCAGGGAGATGGGAGGGGGGGGGTAGAAGGAAGAGGTGAGGGGGTAGAAGGAAGAGGTGAGGGGGTAGAAGGAAGAGGTGAGGGGGTAGGGAAGAGGTGAGGGGTAGGGAAGAGGTGGGGGTAGGGAAGAGGTGGGGGGGTAGGGAAGAGGTGGGGGGTAGGGAAGAGGTGAGGGGGTAAAGGGAAGAGGTGAGGGGGTAGGGAAGAGGTGAGGGGGTAGAGGGAAGAGGTGAGGGGGGTAGAGGGAAGAGGTGAGAGGGGTAGAGGGAAGAGGTGAAGGGTAGAGGGAAGAGGTGAAGGGGTAGAGGGAAGAGGTGAAGGGGTAGAGGGAAAAGGTGAAGGGGTAGAGGGAAAAGGTGAGGGGGTAGGGAAGAGGTGAGGGGGGTAGAGGGAAAAGGTGAGGGGGTA
>NC_137045.1:38068585-38076085 GCF_032717465.1 Coenobita brevimanus | reverse complement strand
TAGAGGGCACGGAGGCCCTCTCATCTTCAGGGTAACTCTAGTATTTTATTCTAGCTAATACAAGAGGCTAATATGCACCTGTGAGCTATTTATAAGTGTCTGAGAGCGTTCATGCTGTAAATATTAACCCTCCAATGATCGTGACAACTCTAGTACTTTTCTTTTATTAGACTCCAGACGATTTTATTCAGCTGGGGATGGGTCTTAGGAGCCTGAGTGCATAAGAGAAAACCGTCGTAGAGGAAGCATCAGGGACCGTAGCAAACAAAGTCAGAAATTATACTTAGATGTTTACCATACTCTATTCACTTTCACTTTGTCTAATATTGCCATCTCCTCACCTTAAATGCTGAGCTGTAAGGATACATTAACACTAGAACATAGAACAATACTCTATTTTCCCTATATGGACCTAAAATTACCATCTATCCATCTTGAATGCTGAGTTGTAACAATAGATGAACACTAAAATATGATGCTAGTCACGAAGAAGTGCTATGTAAAGGATGTAGAGCCATACCATTGTCATTTCTTGGCATTGGGCTACGTGAAATGAGTAAAATGACCTACACAAGGATGGAAATCTGGCCCGTGTTAGAGGAAGACCGGTATAGTCACGAAAAGGTGATATGGAATGGATATAGAACTTCACTTTAACTTGGCCTAAAATTGCCATCTCTCCATCTTGAATGCTGAGCTGTAACAAGAGCCTGACCATACAATATGATGCTAGTCACGAAAAAGTGCTGTTGCAGATATGTAGAGCCGTGTTATCGTCTTCTTCTGCCTGTAATTATGCTATGAGAAATAAGCAGCAAATATAAGATCTCAGCCATGTTAAGTCTGATAAGCTATACATACAGCTTAATGGAACGCTCTGGTAAAAATTACAGCTATAAACTCATTCTACAACTCCCTAGCACCTCTTCCTTAGCTATTTATTTTGCTTATTACACCTTGCTCTCCTACTGTGCTGTATAAATACTTCAAGCTTTACCATAATCTGCATACAAAACGTACAAAAGGATGTTAATCAGCCTTGTCCAAAAATATATCGCTAAGGAAGTCTTTGGTTGACTAGTGGGAGGTGCCTGTGTGTTACCATGGCAACCTCTCACACCACCAGTTACATACACACATTTTCCCACCAGCAAGTTCCATTAGAGAGTATTGTGTGTGTGTGTGTGTGTGTGTGTGTGTGTGTGTGTGTGTGTGTGTGTGTGTGTGTGTGTGTACAGTCATGCGTGTGCCTGCACATCTCACCGCAATGCTCCGCCAACACCCACAACACTTTTCTCCTTAATTTCTTACCACAGAGAACTCTTACATTCCTGGATCTTTTCAAAAACTTGGTTCGACGTCGTTCTTACATATTATGAAGGAAAAAAAGGTAACTGTTGATATAAATGTTCGTACAAAAACATTATATATAAACTGCGGGAGATATATTCTTTCACTTTCACTTGGCCCAGATTTTCGTTCTTTTGCAGCTGATTTCACGTAGTTCAGTGGCAGAAAGTACAATGCTATGGCTCTACAACCTTGTCTCAGCACATCTTCGTGACCAGCATCATCTTCCAGTGTTCATCTATTGCTACAACTCAGCATTCAGGACGGAAATAGGGGAGTTTTAGGCCAAGTTAGAGTAAAAAGAGTATAGTGGACAATATTCATAGTCTTGCCTTGGTTAGAGTGTGTTACACACACACACACACACACACACACACACACACACACACACACACACACACACACACACACACACTCCCTTCCCCACCATCAAGTCCTACCTTAGAATACTTGTGTGTGTGTGTGTGTGTGTGTGTGTGTGTGTGTGTGTGTGTGTGTGTGTGTGTGTGTGCGTTTTTGAATAGTCACCCAACCAGAGAAAGAGAGAGAGAGGCCGTTGACTGTGTGTGTGTGTGTGTGTGTGTGTGTGTGTGTGTGTGTGTTTTAAGTCACCCATCCAGAGAGAGAGAGAGAGAGAGAGAGAGAGAAGGGAGTGGAGGGAGTGGCTGGGGACGAGAGTCAAGGAGACGGGCTGGGGACGCGCCAGACGAGAGAATATGATACGTCAGGCGCGTCCCCAGCCCGTCTCTTCTGGCCTCTCGTCCCCAGCCACTCTGTTTGTCTGTCTGTCTGTCTGTCTGTCTGTCTCTTTCTGTCCATCTGTCTGTCTGCCTGTCTGTTTCTGTCTATCTGTCTCTTTCTGTCTGTCATCTTGTAACAGACATTTATATTCACTGAAGGAACGATCGAATCAGTGTCAATGACGAGAAACTTTCAAACACCTCTTCCTCAATTATTTATTTCGCCGATTACCTCCTCTTTTATGCTGTTAATATCCTCTGAATAATGAAAAAAATCTGCATACTTATAATTCAGTATAGCAGGTTTGAAACAGCCTCCAAAACCACCGAAACTGCGAGCCTTGAAGAGAATGCAAGATCTGTGACTGGCTTTACCAGTTACCTCTCACGGCCTTGATCTGGCGTGAAGCTGGAATGGTAGTGAATGGTATTAATGGCCTACCCATTCTACATAATAATGCACTGATCCTTTCAATAGTTACATCCACTCTTTCTTGATTAGATTTGTTCCAGTCAGGACGCTCAATATTTTCATGCAAACACTGAAACGTGAAATGACTTATGAGGCAAATTTTGGACAGATGTGCCATTTTTAAAAGTTAAATGGCATAAGCTAGTGTCAGGCAGGTATTTCAGAACAACCTTATAACAAACCATTCGATTTAAAAATAGTTCACACCATCTAAAAGGAAATTTATCTTTCTATCAGGCATCAATATTTGAAATTTGTCTCTTTGATAGTATGTGTTCACAGGCGCATAAACTGACGAATGTTGATCTAATACTGTTGTATCAGTTATTGCAATATACTTCAGGACGAAATATCCACCATCAAAATATCACCACCACCACAACCACCACACTCACTGCCACCACCACACTCACTGCCACCACCACACGCACTGTCGCCACCACACTAATTACCACCACCACTCTCACTACCAATACCACACTCATTATCACCACTTCACGCATTACCACCATCAAACCCACTATTACAACTACCACCACCAGCACCACTACCACACCCACTACCACCATTATACCTGCACCATCACACCCACCAACACTCCCACAGCTACCACCACACCCACAACGACCAACACACCCACAACTATAACACACTACCACTGCACCACACCAGCTATCACCACACTGCCATACCATTACCACCACACCCGCTATCACCTCCATCACACCACTACCACCACACCCGCTATCACCACCACCACACCACTACCACCAACACTTCACCTACAGCTTCTACCACCATCACTATCTGCCACCACGCCCACTATCACCAGCATCATCATATAACTAAAGCTCTCAGCATAATCCTCTACTGATGAAGGAGCTTGCCTTGATAAAACCATGATTATTATATTAACTAATCATCTTTGATATTTTCGCGTTATCCACACGAATTAACACATCAGGCTTCAGTTATGGTGTTAAGTGTCTTTCTTAACAATCCTGAAAGTTACTCTCTTAAAATCCCTGGCCATGCATTGAAATTTATTGTAGTATCAAGAATTAGCAGATGTGTAGATATATGTACAAGCTTGACAGAGACTGTTTTTGGTTTCCCGCGGGATTCCTTCATTTGCATTAACATTCCGTTTGTGTACATGTTTCCTAGTACGTTGAACAGTTAGACTTGTCGCATAAGGTGACAGTAAATAATAAACATGAGTTGTCTTGATGGGCAGCATATTTTCTTTATGAAAGAATTACAGAGGATGAACGAACTCAGGACTGACTCTCTTATATTATATAGCCGATCAAGTTCTTGCCCTTTTTATACCTCCTAACTTCAGAAGCATAGCCAGAAGGGTGGTGGAGGTGGACCTGGTCACCCTTGAAATATGCCTGGCCACCCCACTGCCCACCTCAAAATACCTTTTTTAAACAAAACTCATTGGGCGATCTCACATCAGGTCGCCCAGCCCTTGATCATCCCATATTTTACTTCCTTGCTTCGTTCATGCCTTGTTTATTACTTGCTGGTTTGTCAGTATTTCAGTACTCAAGCCAATCTTTTCGGAGACATTCCCACCCTCTGTCCCGACTTCATTAGCCCCTGACTCCTGACTCCATGTTCGTTATAGTACTCCCCCCCCCATCTTCCCTATATACTCCTGAGAGAAGCAATTTATGTTACGTTGCATTATATGGCTATGCTACCTTATCAGCGATAGCCTATTTTGTTGTAATATACTCATTCCTAACAGGTTTGAAGGGACATGGTACTTTAGAGTGTCGGGCCTTGAGCTGAATGGTAAATCCACAATAATGATCATATTCAAACACCGATGTCCCTAGGAAGTACTCGTATTGATGATGCGGTGGGAATGTGTGTGTGTGTGTGTGTGTGTGTGTGTGTGTGTGTGTGTGTGTGTGTGTGTGTGTGTGTGTGTGTGTGTGTGTGTGTGTGTGTGTGTGTGTGTGTGTGTGTGTGTGTGTGTGTGCAAGCTATTCCCTCACTAAACATCAGAATTATGACGGAGGCGGTAGGGAGGGCTAAACATGTAAATAAGATGTGTGAATTATCGTCGAATAAAGGATGTTAAAGAACTGACAACTGGTAAAGATGGATGTACGCTGTATCACATGGATTTCAACCCCCTTTTAAAATTGGCAGTCGACCCATTTTTCTCCATCGCAGAAAATTTACTGGATAATATTCACTTTTTGGGCGGATCATCACATTTCTGGAGAGCAGGTGAGAAATTCCAGGGTTTTGAATGATAAATATGACCCACATCATTTTACACTGCATCCATAGTTCTGCTGCTGCACCGATTGCCTCCTCCTACACCTGGATTCTTTCAGTCTCATACACCAAAGGGATAAAGGCCCAGAAGGGTGATTCTGTGTGTGTGTGTGTGTGTGTGTGTGTGTGTGTGTGTGTGTGTGTGTGAACAGATGGACAGACAGATATAGATAAAGATATATAAACACACACACTGCGGAACAAAAACTACCAGTCAGGATACAAGAAAAGAAAAAATCGATCTTGCCTGTCAGGGAGTGGAAAGGGGGAAGGGCAGAGTCGTGTAACCCCCCCTCCCTTCTCACCTCAGGATAGGAACCTGAACTGTATGCGCTAAATGTGTATTCGCAGATTTTAAGTGATTTGCCCAGAATTAAAAATAAAAAAAATCTTACATATTCACCAGTGGAAGTGATCCCTTCCCTCGAAAGGCAAGTTAAATTACCAGTGCATAATAATGATGATGACACTGTGTTCATTAGCATCTAACACCCACGAGCCAACTCACGCCTTCAGACAATGTGGCGGAAGTAAGTTTATTTACCAAAGCAATTAAAGTTACCACCTTCACACCAACTCCACCACCACCACCACACATACTTGGAGAGGTTTGCGTGTGTGTGTGTGTGTGTGTGTGTGTGTGTGTGTGTGTGTGTGTGAAAATAAGGAGGAGAAATAAGCGCCCAAGCCAATCATCATCATCATCATCACCTCAATCTTAACTCTCACCTAGAGGTGTGAGTGGCTTACGAAAACGAATTTAGAAAGGAAAACACAGCAGCATGACAACCCATCAACATAACACCCACTACATCGAAACCCACTCCTGAACTCCCTCGCCACTCGTATCAGTGAAAAACTCTCGCATGGAGGGGGGAATGCGACCAAAATATCCACGCTGGCCTCAACAATACCTGAAGTTGAGTCGTTCGTCATTCTTATGGTCACAAACTTTGCAAATAAAGTAAACATTCAATTTTGCTGGGTGACTCCATTACGTGGATGAGGTGATATTGAGACAAGTCTGGTGTACGTCTGTGGTCAGTGTGAGAGTTGTTCTGCAGAGCGTTTGAAAAGGCACTGTGAGAGAACAAACTATTATACATTTCACACACTTCCAATACACACACACACACACACACACACACACACACACACACACACACACACACACTGCCATACCACAAGCACCTGCCACTACACTGCCACACCTCACAGATACCTCACAGTCACACCTCACATTACCACATCTCACACACACACTACAACTCGACACACAATCATACTTCAAACTACATTGCCGCAGACTGCCACACCTCACGCACACCTCACCACAACACATCCTACCACATCTCACACACACACACCACACTACCACACCAGACACGCCACACCACACAATGCCACACCACACACATGCCTACTACTATCCTCCCCGATAATTAATAGTCCCTAGATCCAGATATATTTTTTTTTAATACAGCCGTGTTCAATGCCTTAGTGAATTTTCTTCCTGTTGACGAAATGGTGATTTGAGTCATACATTATATTCGTAGTTATTTACATGAGCTTTGTATGGTGGATGAGAAGGTGGGGCTCTATGGATAAGGTGCCTGGCTAGGAGCATGCCACACTAGATACTTCCATGCCACGCTCATTACCTGAACCACACCTGACAATCGCACTTAATGACACCTTCCATCTACAGCACTGAGACTTTTCTAAACGATTATGTACTTCCAGGTAATTTCATTTAGCTAATGGCAGACTTCTCGGAGTTAAGAGGGTAAAGAAATCTGTGTGTAATCCCATCATAACAAGTCATCACTTTGAGGTGCAAGAAAATAATCTGATGATAGCAATAATAAAATAAAAATGCATTACTGTACTCAACGAATGAGAGAGAGAGAGAGAGAGAGAGAGAGAGAGAGAGCAATAAATACCATACCACTTCTCGTTCCTCAGGGCCGGACAGATAACTTTTCCATTTATTTCGAGGGCAAGGTTACTGATCCAATTAAACCACACTGAGTAGTCAGCATTTAGGAATTTTACTGTGGCCTCAGGGTGTCTGGACTTGGGGTAATATATTGGTTATTTTATTGGCCATTATATGAGGCAATTACTAGTTTTATTATATACTTTCTGATGTATTCTTGTTCTTTGTCTTATCTTTTTTCTTTCTACCTATTTCTTCTTCTTATCCTCCTCCTCCTCCTTCTCTTTTTTCTTCTTCTATATCTTTATCTTCTTTTTTCTAGTCCTATTTATCATTATCATCTTTTCTTCACCTTTCCCTTCCTCCTCCTCCTCCTCCTTAATTGAGTCGTCATGATATAGCCTTTTTATTATCGCTCTTTGACTTTGATATATATTGCCTATTCTTCATTGCAATTAAACACACACACACACACACACACACACACACACACACACACACACACACACACACACACACACACACACACACACACCGTCACCCTTAGGAAGCTCATATCATCTACCTGTTTTTTTTCTTCATCTTGTTTTTCTTTCTGTTTCTTAAGTTTGTCATTATTATAACAATCATCGTCAGTGTTCCTGTCATCTTCATCAGTATTTTCGTCACCCTCATCTTCAATCTTATCCTCCTCCTCC
>NC_137045.1:38058585-38063585 GCF_032717465.1 Coenobita brevimanus | reverse complement strand
AAGACCGAGTGTTGTGTTGATGTGTATAGCTTACTGTATCTTGATGGATGGGGATATTATTGTCGCTGATGTGATAACAGTCTATATAATTGTGATGATTAACTCTGTCCAAGAGTTGCCAGTAAGCACAAATTATGGCGGTAAATGACTATGTTGTGAACAGCCTATTGTGTTTCCTTAGTTCAGGAAGGAATGACTATCCTTATGAGACCCTTTTTGACATTATTAACTCCTTCTATTGTTATGAAGAAGTTAAGAAGGGGAAGGAATTATTATGTGGAATTTTGGGTGAAGATGTGAGCTGGAGACGAGACCCTGACAAAAAACGAAAAGAAGTGAAAGATCTCATTGAGCTGTATGAGCGAGTGAAGCAAGCTAAGAAGCCTGTAAACTTTGTGACGGACTCGCACAAAAGGATGCCGCCTATCGGACTGGAAAAGCTTGGTCCTCTTCTAGTTAGTCTTACTGAAGATACAACCAGTATTAAAGAAATGCTTCCAAAGATACTTGATATGAAAACAGAGGTGATAAATACTGCTGATACTCTACGCCAACTGAAAGCTGATGTTATTGACTTAAAAACAAAATTTATGAGTGCTGTTTTGGGTTTGGATGAAGCAGTTCGAGACGTCACAACAGGTGAGGTTAATACTGTTGAAGACCTGACTTCCCTTCGTTGCCCAACTGTTCAACCAGTTGCACCAACTTCGCAGCTAGATGCCACGAGAGGAAATACCAGTATGCCAAAAAGAAGTTATGCATCAAAAGTGGCGTCAACTCCAGGTGTCAGTGAGAGTGGTCGTGCGAATGAAGCACACGGACGGAGAGAAGGGTGCAGGGATGCTGAGTCAAGAATGATGAGGAATGGAGATGAACGACGTGAGAGAATGTTCGGCCAACAGGTATCTTCAGGACGTGGTCGTGGTGGTGAGATGGCTGGTGGTGGCGATGACGGTGTTGCTGTGTCTGCGGCTGCTACTGCATTCAGTGAGGAGGGGCGAGTTGAGGGTGCGGCTGCAGCGGGTGGGAATGAGCCAGTGGGTGGGGGCAAGGTTAGAGTGGGACGCAGCCCACCACCGCATGGGTTGACCGCTAAGGATACAGGTGCTATACCTAAGGATGGTTGCCTCGTCCCTGCCAGTAGGAACTCCAGGGCCCCTCCTGACACTACCTCGGAGAATGAAGGGTGGACACTTGTCAATCGGAGGAGAGTAAGAAAGGACAGTCATAAGGTAACTACGAGAGTGACAGGGGTGTTTAGGACTGGTAGCTCTGCAGTTAAAGCAGCCACAAGATTAATTGATATTTTTATAGGAAGAGTAGATAATAACGTGTCCTGTGATGATTTGAAGAATTTTATTTTTGATGTTTTTGGGGTGCAAGTTGTATCGGTGTCTAAATTAGTGATTAGAACTGGTGAGCATCAAGCTTTTAAGGTGACACTAAAACTTTCTGAGAGGGAGAGACTGTTTAACCCAGAACCTTGGCCTGAGGACATTATTGTAGATAAGTTTTTTGACAGATCCAAGAGACAGGTACAGTAAATATAGTTCTTAGCTGTTTTTTTTTTATAAATATCTTTCTTTTTATTATCGGTAAATACAATTAAGAAAATTTTTTATTTTATTCCCTTTTTAGACTTTCTTTTTCCATTTTATTATGGCTTCTGGTTTTATAAAATTTTGTACGTATAACTGCTGTTCTCTGAGGAAAAATATTGATCCAGTTAGAAAGTTAACATCATCAGGTTATGATTTTATATTTTTACAAGAAACTTTTATAACTAACGATAAACTTGGTATTTTAGATTTTGTTGATGAAGACTATGACTGTGTTGGTGTGGGTGCCACATTCTCCGATAAGGCCTTAACCAGCACGGGGGGCAGGCCAGAAGGAGGTATGGCCATCCTATGGAAAAAAGATGTACATTTAAAAATTAATGAAATAATATTAGAGAAGAATTTTATGGTTTTTAGTGTTAATATTTTTGGTTTTACAATTGTTTTTATTAATGTTTACTTGAAGAGTGATGTATGGGAAGTTACAACTTGAAATAACTATCTTGAATCACTCTCCAGGCTGGATCATTTCCTTGATGCTTTGAATTATGACTGTGTGTTTTTAATTGCTGATTTTAATGCTGACCCTTTTTATGGAAGAGCTTGGAGAAATCTTTCTGATTTTATGAACAGAAATTCCTTACGATGCTTTGATGTGGACAACCTTGACAGTAATTCTTACACGTTCATAGGCTACGGCAACTCTGTGTCTAAATGGCTAGATCATGTTTTGGGCAATGAGCATAACTGTATAAAGATAGAGAATATGGGCATACGGCAAAGCATTATTGGCTCTGATCATTTACCACTGGAAGCCACAGTTAGTTTGACCGGAGGTTTGTCGGCAATTCATTCTCACATATACTCCAGTAATAAAACACAGTTATCTATTAAATGGGATACACTTAAAGATCACGAAATTTGTGACATTAGTCAGTCAGTTGATGCCTATCTACATGATTATTACTCTCTACCCATACATGACTGCTGTAGAACAGGTTGCCGTGACCCAGGGCATCTTAAATTGATTGATGAACTGTATGAAATCATCACGAATAGCATCCAGATCTCTAGCCAAAAATATATGAGACGATGTATTAAGAAAAACAAATTTAATGTAATCCCAGGGTGGAATCGTTGTGTCAAGGACAAACACAGTGTTGCCAGAATAAAATATCTTGACTGGGTAAGGCATGGCAGATTAAGAGGTACAACTCTACATGAAGAGATGCTAAGTTCCAGAAAAGAGTTTAAGCGAGTCCTCAATGAATGTAAAAAAGAATGAACACAGTGAAATCTGCCGGTCTATTGTGGACAGATTCTATAACAAAAATAAAATTCACTTTTGGAGTGAAGTTAAGAAAAAGAAATGTATTAACAAACTCTCAAATGTTATCGATGGTCACAATGGTGACTTGGAAATAAATCAAGTTTTTTATGAGAAATTCTTACGTAATCAGCCTCATAGTGTTGCGGATGCGGAGGTGGATATTTGTAACGAGATAAGAAGAGCCTGGCCTCACGAGAGAAAGATGTGTTTGACAATCTCCAGCATAACTCTAAGAAAGCTAATACACCGCCTCAACGCTGGACAAGGTCATGACCAGGTTAATTCACTATTTTTAAGGAACGCCTCAGAGTATTTTTTATGTTATCTTGCCCGTTTTTATAATACGTGCTTTGCTCATTGTTACCTCCCTGGGAATTTACTGAAGGGTACCATCACCCCTGTATTAAAAGATACTAAAAAGAATGTAACAGATTCATCTAACTATCGACCAGTAATGCAGTCATCATGCCTTTTAAAGATTTTTGAATTATTTATTTTAGATATCGTATCCGAGAAGCTCGTTTTAAATTATAGACAGTTTGGTTTTAAATCTGGCTCATCAACCACTGATGCTTGTTTTATTTTAAAAGAAATTATGAAGCGATACTCTAGGTACAAGAGATCAGGCCTAGCCACATTCATTGATTTAAGTAAAGCTTTTGATAGGGTAGACCACTTTATTTTAGGAAAGAAGTTGCTACGGTGTTCTCTGCCAGTTGACGTGGTACTAATGATTCTGCATTACCTAAGAAACCAGCAAGCTAATATTAAATGGCGAGATTCTTTTAGTAATTACTGTTTTATAGAGAAAGGTGTGAGACAAGGAGGAGTTTTGTCACCTTTCTTATTTAATTTTTATATAGACAGCATTATTAATGAGATAACAGACACTGATGTTGGATGCTGCTATGGAGAACTCAGATGCAATATATTAGCTTATGCAGATGACTTAGTACTACTGGCAGAGACACCTGCAGAAATGGACACTTTATATAGTAAACTTTGTGCCTGTATAGATGAACACTTGCTTACGGTTAACAGGACAAAATCTAAGTGTGTTATTTTTAGTAACAAAGTGGATGAGACAACAGAGA
Source organism: Coenobita brevimanus (assembly GCF_032717465.1). Lineage (NCBI taxonomy): Eukaryota > Metazoa > Arthropoda > Malacostraca > Decapoda > Coenobitidae > Coenobita > Coenobita brevimanus. The sequence goes on along the minus strand of NC_137045.1, from coordinate 38,059,602 downwards.
GCATTGAGCTGAACGGTGATACACTGCAGGTAGTAAAGGTTTTTAATTATCTTGGACATAATGTCTGTTTTAATTTTAAAGACAATGACGATATTATTTTTAGACTTAATAATTTTTATGCCTCATTTAATAGTATTTTTAGGGATTTTAAAGCCGTTGACAGGGACACATTTGTATTTCTTTTTAAATCTTATTGTTTACCAGACTACGGACTTCCATTATGGAACCATGATTCTTCTTTTAACTCAAAAATTTTTAAAGCTTTTGAGATTGCTTTTAGCAAAGCATTAAAGCGTATATGTGAAGTACCGATGATTGCCAGCAGTCACATCACGGCAGCTCGGTGTAATCAACTGCTGCTCAGGCATCACACTGCACTAGTCCAAGCCAGGTACTGTAAGAGAGTGTTCAGGTTGCTAAACCCTATCTTTAGCATTAATAGCCCACTTATCAAGGAGGGATTTTTTATGCAATACCTTTTCAAATACTTCAGAGATGTATATAATGTTAATATTTTTCATGAAGAGCTGGATATTCTGAGATCTCGGATTGACTGGATACAAAGGCACGAGGACAGACGCAATCCTTGTATGTTTTATGGCTATTAGCTTAATTCTAGCATGACTTTTATCCCACATTTTATATGTGTGTGTGTGTTTGTGTGTGTGTGTACATGTATGTGTATATGAATGTGTGTGTATATGTATGCATATGTGTGTGTGTGTGTGTGTGTGTGTGTGTGTGTGTGTGTGTGTGTGTGTGTGTGTGTGTGTGTGTGTGTGTGTGTGTGTACATGTATGTGTATATGAATGTGTGTGTATATGTATGCATATGTGTGTGTGTGTGTGTGTGTGTGTGTGTGTGTGTGTGTGTGTGTGTGTGTGTATACTGTATATGTATAGTTGTTTTATATAATTTTTTTTAGTTTCACTTTTAGTATTGCTTATATTTTAGATTTTTTAGTTTTGGTAACTTTTATGTACAGTCATATGTGGCCTTTCATTATTATTGTATTAA
>NC_137045.1:38051085-38053585 GCF_032717465.1 Coenobita brevimanus | reverse complement strand
CTAGAACTGTGGTATCCGATTTATGAGACGGAATAATTCGTGATACTTATTTTCCCCAGGATTGTCTACGAAGCAAGAGAACATATGAATTAAAGCGGGTTTTCGAATTATTTTTTTTTATAGGATAGACTAGAACTGTGGTATCTTTTTAATGAGATTTCTTCCACTGAAACTTTACCTTAATTTTTCCCAGGATTATCAACGACATTAGAGGCTATTGCTGTCTATCTATCTATCTATCTATCTATTGCCAGACGCCTCAATCCCGTACGGGGTGGCCACAAACAAATCGCCTCCACGTCGCCCTGTCCCCCGCCATTTCACTGCCCTGCTCCCAACTCACACCCCCCTCTCTCATATACCTCTCCACCCCATCCCTCCATCTCATCCTCGGCCTCCCCCTCCCTCTTCCCCCCTCCACCTCACTCACATACACTCTCCTCGTCAGTCTCTCATATACCTCTCCACCCCATCCCTCCATCTCATCCTCGGCCTCCCCCTCCCTCTCCCCCCTCCATATATTGCGATTACATTATTTTCGATTTTTTTTTCCTAGGATAGACGGCAACTGTGGTATCTGTTGTATGAGAATTTATAGAGCATTTAATTATATATAATATTTTTTATAGGACTGACTGTGGTATCTGGTTTATGAGAGGATGTTAAAGTTCTAAATCTCTCTCTCTCTCTCTCTCTCTCTCTCTCTCTCTCTCGTGCCCTACCCTACCCTACCCTACCCTACCCTACCCTACCCTACCCCACCCTGCCCTACCCTACCCCATCCTACCCTACCCTACCCTGCCTTACTGTACTTACGTTGCCTACCTTACTTACCTACCTACCTACCTACCTGTCCATTTATCTATCTATCTATCTATCTATTCATCTTTACCTGTTTTGCATCTGTCTATCTTTCTGTCTATCTGTCTATCTATCTAAGGTGCGTAAGGGTGGAAATATCTATCTATTTCCCTCTCCCTACCTACCTACCTACCTCCCTACCTACCTACCTCCCTACCTACCTCCCTACCTACCTACCTACCTACCTTCCTTCCTTCCTTCCTTCTTTCCCTCCTTCCTTCCTACCTACCTACCTACCTGCCGGCCTGCCTACCTACCTACCAACCATCCTACCTACCTACCTACCTACCACCCTTCCTTCCTTCCTTCCTTCCCTCCCTCCCTCCCTCCCTTCCTTCCTTCCTTCCTTCCCTCCTTCCCTTCCTTCCTTCCTTCCTTCCTTCTTTCCCTCCTTCCTTCCTTCCTTCCTTCCTTCCTTCCACTCCAGTTTCCTCTCTCTCCTCTCACTCCCTCCCTCCTTCCCTCCCTCCTTTTCTCTCCCTCCCTCCCTTCCTTCCTTCCTTCCTTCCTTCCTTCCTTCCCTCCTTCCTCCCTCCCTCCCTCCCTCCCTCCCTCCCTCAAGGGTGTGCTGTAGGTTTATCTCTACATCCATCCTTATATTCTCTCTCTCTCTCTCTCTCTCTCTCTCTCTCTCTCTCTCTCTCTCTCTCTCTCTCTCTCTTACCTACCATTCTGTCATTGCCTACCTACCTACCTACCTACCCACCCCCCCACCCACCCACCTACCTACCTACCTACCTACCTAACCCACCCACCCACCCACCCTCCCACCCTCCCACCCACCTACCTACCTACCTACCTACCTGCCTACCTACCTACCCACCCACCCACCCACCCTCCCACCCTCCCACCCACCTACCTACCTACCTACCTACCCTCCCACCTACCTACCTACCCTCCCACCTACCTACCTACCTACCTACTTGTCTGTCTGTCTGTCTTAGGTAATGTATGGTAGGAGAGAGAGAGAGAGAGAGAGAGGAAGGCAGTCATGCAAGGAGATAACCATATGGAGAGAGAGAGAGAGGGAGAGAGAGAGAGAGAGAGGATTAGAGTTATCTTCTTTACCTATCTTAATACGGACAGACAGATGTGCTGTTTAGAGAGAGAGAGAGAGAGAAAGAGAGAGAGAGAGAGAATCATCAGTCATAATAATAATAATAATAATAATAATAATAATATTTCTATCATCACCTCTCTCTCTCTCTCTCTCTCTCTCTCTCTCTCTCTCTCTCTTTCCTCTCTCATATCTACCCTTCCTTCCTTTTCTCCCTCCCTTCCTTCCTCTCTTCCTTCCCTCCCTTCCTTCAGATATCCTCACCTTACACTCCCTCCCTTTCCTCCCTCCCTCCCTCCCTCTCTCCCTCTCTTTCTCCCTTTCCTCCTCTCCCTTCCTCCTTGTCACCCTGGTTAGTGTTGATGGGGTGCCTTTCCTCCCTCCCTCCCTCCCTCCCTCCCTCTCCCTTTTTCTTCCCTCCCTCCCTCCTTCCCTCTCCCTTCTTCCTTCCTCCCTCCCTCTGTCTTCTTTCCCTCCCTCCCTGCTCTCCTTGTCACTCTTCCTCTCTTTCCTTCCTTCCTCCCTCCCTCCCTCTTTCCTCCCTCCCTCCCTCCTTCCTCTCCTACGTCCTTCCCTCCTATC
>NC_137045.1:38043585-38046085 GCF_032717465.1 Coenobita brevimanus | reverse complement strand
AAAGGCTAGGTAGGTAGGTAGAGAGAGAGAGAGAGAGAGAGAGAGAGATGAATAGGGAGGAAATAAAGGCTAGGTAGGTAGGTAGAGAGAGAGAGAGAGAGAGAGGGAGAGATGAATAGGGAGGAAATAAAGGCTAGGTAGGTAGGTAGAGAGAGAGAGAGAGAGAGGGAGAGATGAATAGGGAGGAAATAAAGGCTAGGTAGGTAGGTAGGTAAGAAGGTAGGAAGAGACAGACAGAGAGAGAGAAAGCAAGAAAAGTAAGTAAGTAGGTAGGTAGGTAGGTAGAGAGAGAGAGAGAGAGAGATGAGTGTAATTGAGGAAAATCTACCTGTGTGTGTGTGTGTGTGTGTGTGTGTGTGTGTGTGTGTGTACCCTGAGCTGGTTAAGGGTATACATAAAAAATACCTACACAACCACCACCACCACCACCACCACCTACCACAACTACCACCACCACAACTACCACAACTACCACCACCACCACCACCACCACCTACCACAACTACCACCACCACAACTACCACAACTACCACCACCACCACCACCACCACCTACCACAACTACCACCACCACAACTACCACAACTACCACCACCACCACCACCACCACCTACCACAACTACCACCACCACAACTACCACCTACCACAACTACCACCACCACCACCACCACCTACCACAACTACCACCACCACCACCACCTACCACAACTACCACCACCACCACCACCTACCACAACTACCACCACCACCTACCACAACTACCACCACCACCACCACCACCATCACCTACCACAACTACCACCACCACCACCACCACCACCTACCACAACTACCACCACCACCACCACCACCACCTACCACAACTACCACCACCACCACCACCTACCACAACTACCACCACCACCACCACCTACCACAACTACCACCACCACCACCACCTACCACAACTACCACCACCACCTACCACAACTACCACCACCACCACCACCTACCACAACTACCACCACCACCACCACCACCACCACCTACGACAACTACCACCACCACCACCACCTACAACAACTACCACCACCACCACCACCACCACCACAACTACCACAACTACCACCACCACCACCACCACCACCTACCACAACTACCACCACCACCACCACCACCTACCACAACTACCACCACCACCTACCACAACTACCACCACCACCACCACCACCACCACCTACTACAACTACCACCACCACCACCACCTACCACAACTACCACCACCACCACCACCACCACCACCACCACCTACCACAACTACCACCACCACCACCACCACCACCACCACCACCACCACCACCACCACCACCTACCACAACTACCACCACCACCACCACCACCACCACCACCACCACCTACCACAACTACCACCACCACCACCACCACCACCACCTACCACAACTACCACCACCACCACCACCACCACCACCACCACCACAACTACCACCACCACCACCACCATCACCACCACCACCTACCTCAACTACCACCACCACCACCACCACCACCACCTACCACAACCACCACCACCACCACCACCACCACCTACCACAACTACCACCACCACCACCACCACCACCACCTACCACCACCACCACCACCACCACAACTACCACCACCACCACCACCACCACCACCTACCACAACTACCACCACCACCACCACCACCACCACCTACCACAACTACCACCACCACCACCACCACCACCACCACCACCTACCACAACTACCACCACCACCACCACCACCACCACAACTACCACCACCACCACCACCACCACAACTACCACCACCACCACCACCACCTACCACAACTACCACCACCACCACCACCACCACCTACCACAACAACCACCACCACCACCACCACCACCACCTACCACAACTACCACCACCACCACCACCACCACCTACCACAACTACCACCACCACCACCACCACCACCACCACCTACCACAACAACCACCACCACCACCACCACCACCACCACCACCTACCACCACCACCACCTACCACCACCACCTACCACCACCACCACCACAACTACCACCACCACCACCACCACCATCACAACTACCACCACCACCACAACCACCACCACCACCACCACAACTACCAACATTCCATATTACCAGACAGACGGGTTTTTGTACACTATCTCTTCTCATTCACCATCTCGTCCCCGCCAGACCTCTCTCTCTCTCTCTCTCTCTCTCTCTCACACACACACACACACACACACACACACACACACACACACACACACACACACACACACACACACACACACACACACACACACTGCTTTCATTCTTATTGTCTAATCTCTCTCTCTCTCTCTCTCTCTCTCTCTCACCCACACACACACACACTGCTTTCATTCTTACTGTCGTCTCTCTCTCTCTCTCTCTCACACACACACACACACACACACACACACACACACACACACACACACACA
>NC_137045.1:38031085-38038585 GCF_032717465.1 Coenobita brevimanus | reverse complement strand
CTCTATCTATCTATCTATCTGTCTATCTATCTATCGAGTCACTATCCTTCACTTCCTCTCTCTCACCATTAACAAATATTACTTCCTCTTTCCTCCACTCTCTCTCCATCCCTCCCCTTCCTCCTCCTCCTCTTCTTCCCTCCTTCCTTTCTTCTCTCCATCTCTCCTCTTCCTCCTCCTCCTCCTCTTCTTCCCTCCTTCCTTTCTCCTCTCCATCCCTTCTCTCCTCCTCTTCCTTCCTTCCTCCTCCCCCCCTTCTCTCCGTTCCTCCTCTTCCTCCTCCTCTTTTCTCTCTTCTTCCTCCACTCCTCCTTCCTCTTCCCTCCCTTTCCTCCACTCTTTCTCTCCATCCCTCCTCTTCTTCCTTCCTTTTCGTCTTTTCCTCCCTTCCTCCTCTCTCTCTCTCTCTCTCCTTCCTTCCTTTTCTTCCTCCCTTCCTCCTTCTCTTCCTTTCTTCTTCTCTCCCTCCTTCCTTCCCTCCCTTCTTCCCACAGTCACTCCCTCCCTCCCTCTCTCTCTCTCTCTCTCTCTCTCTCTCTCTCTCTCTCTCCTTTCAGTCTTTCCTTCTCTATATCCTTCCTTCATATTCCTCCCTCCCTCTCTCCTTCTCTCCCTCCCTCCCTCCTTCCCTCCTTCATTTTTAAAGAGCTTGGGATGAATAATTACTTCCCTCCCTCCCTCCCTCCCTCCCTTCCTTCCTCCCTCCCTCCCTCCCTCCCTCCCTCCCTCCCTTCCTTCCCTCCCTCCCTCCCTCACACACACTCAGAGACGGTAGAGTTAGAAGGGCGGGTGTGTGTGTGTGTTGTGGTGCCCTACTTTAAGACTACGATACAAACATCCGTATACTTTTCCTACTGTCAAGCATTACTGTGTGTGTGTGTGTGTGTGTGTGTGTGTGTGTGTGTGTGTGTGTGTGTGTGTGTGTGTGTGTGTTGGGAGGGGGCTGTGTTCGTGCTGAACAACACTTTTACTAGGCAAAGATGGCAATTTTAGGCCACGTCAGAAAATGGTAAGTTTCTCCTTACAATTATGAAACTTGGAGAAACCATGATAAGTCAAGAGGATGCTTAAGGCTTTATCTTAGACCCTGAGTGAGAAAAGTCTCCCAGAACGATTAAAAAAAAGTTGAAATAGACGTAAACAAAAGAGACATCACGATATCTTGGGCGTCACCCTCCTGTCAACTGTATTTAGACAGCTGTGGAGGCGGGAAAGATAGTGACAGATAACCACAACTACCAAATTTGTGCAACTGCATTAAAGGCCACTAAACCTTCACATAAATCTGAGTTATCTTGTCAAATGAAGGGAACTTAGTCTGGGTCCCTTTCGTAAGTTGGAATGGATCTTTCTTGGCATCCCGCCCCACCTCTCTCTCTCTCTCTCTCTCTCTCTCTCTCTCTCTCTATCTATCTATCTCTATCTATCTATCTATCTATCTACCTATCTTTCTACTTACCTACCTACCTACCTACAGTTTCGCCATTTTAGAATACTCAATATGTCTGACTAAGCATACTGAATTCTGTCATAGAAGATATTTAGCAGACCTTATTGTAAACTATCTGGAGAGAGAGAGAGAGAGAGAGAGAGAGAGAGAGAGAGAGCAGCAGCAGAGGGTAAGTGAGCAGAAAGAACAGACAAAACAGACCGACAGGGATGTGAAGAAAAACTGGCAGAACAAGGAGACGGAATGGACAGGGCAAGTAGGCTAAGCAAAAAAGACAGTGATGATGGGTGGGGTGGGGCTACAGGATTATCAGGGGTAGGGTAGATGAGAGGTAGAATAGGGCAGATGTAGGGTGGGGAAGAGTTGGACAGACTTGGGGTAGGGGTGGGGTTAAGGTAGCTGTAAGGCAAGGGTGAGGTAGGGAGGGGTTAGGTACAAGTGAGGCTGGGTATATGCAAGGTAAGGGTTGGGTATGGCAGGGTAGACGAGGTAGGATAGATGTAAGGTAGGGGTGGGTCAGGGTTGGGTAGATGTGAGGTAGGGTACGGTAGGGTAGGTGTAAGGCAGGGGCTAGGTAGAGCGAGGCATGTTTGGGTAAATGTGGGGTAGGGTGAGGCAGGGTTGGGTAAATGTGGGGTAGGGTAAGGTAGATTTAAGGCAGTGTGAGGTAGAGTTGAGTAGCTATGGGGCCAGGCAGACGTAAGGCAGGGGTGGGGTATGAATAAGATACTAAACAACAATGTGTACTAAACTAAATCGCCGAGATAAAGACGTTACCAGGCTTCAACGCCCTTAGCAAGATGCTGACAGGAAACAAGGGCACGAAACTCGGAACAAAACTTGGCTACGGTACAGTATTGAGCAAAAGTTCGCCCACAAACCTCTACCAGCATTGTCTCTTGCCTTCCACATTTCTCATTCCAGCCCACACGACAGACAGTATCCTTTCATCTCACACTCTTTAGTTCTTTGCTTCAAAATACCGTCAAACAACTCACAGCACCTTTTGCTGCCACAGCTAGTAAGGATTTACTGACTGACTGACTCACTAACAATGTATGAAAAGGAACATGGCAACGCAACATTGGCGATCATTACCTCCGAACAAGAGCAAAAGCAGAACAAGAATAAAATATATACATATAAATATACATACACCCATATCAACATCAGTAGAGCCACCTAACGTTAATATACACATAAAAACCTCAACGTTACATCATGACACTAAAAAAACAACAACTGGAATGAAAAGAGTAAAAACTAAAGCTGATTCAGGGAGCCTTCTAAAATATCGGCGAAGAAAGGGATGGAGGAAGAAGGGGAAGGAGAAGGAGGGGGAGGAGGAGGAGGGAAAGGAGGAGGAGGGGAAGGAAGGAGAAAGAGGGGAAGGAAGAAGAGGAGAGAGAGAAGGAAGAGAGGGGAGGAAGAGGGTTGTAACTTTCGATAATCACCCAGGGTCTGAAAAATAATCTAAATGGAAATAAACCAATTATAAGCAGCTTCGTGATGTAGATTAATGACCACAGGTAGACAGTGATGGCATACACCTGGCACCCCCAGGATGGACAGGTGTGCAGCGAGAGAGAGAGAGAGAGAGAGAGAGAGAGAGAGAGAGAGAGAGAGAGAGAGACAGACAGACAGACAGACAGACAGACAGAGACAGAGACAGACAGACAGACACACAGACAGAGACAGACAGACAGACAGACAGACAGACAGACAGACTGACAGACAGACAGAGACAGAGGGTTAGCTTATATTTTTTAATACAAAATAAAAGATCTAAAATGCAATAACCTGAAAAAAAGGGTCCCTTCTAGAGAACACTAAAGAGACAAAATCAAGACTGGTTCATGTCGCGCTGCTTGGACACACTGCGTTTAAAAGTCTGGAGGTCATAGGCAGAGGGAAAAATACTAAGATTAGGTTGTGCTGTATTGTGCTGTGGTGTACTGAGTTGTGCTGTACTGTGTTATGTTGTGCTGTGATGTACTGTGTTGTTGTGTTGTGTTGCGTTTGCTTGGGTTAGAGAGCAGTGGGCTATGTTAGGTTAGCTTCAGTTAGGTTAGATTAGCTTAGGTTCGGTTAGGTTATGTTAGTTTATGTTTGGTTGGGTTAGATTAGATCAGTTAGGGCAGGTAGGAAGGGCTTGTCAAATCGGGCCTTGCTCACTGGCCTTTCTGCCATCCCATCACTACGTCCTTCATGGCCACACGTCAGATAACTTAGATCTGCACCTTCTCTTCCTCGGCTACCCTATTCCAGATGGCTGATGTCCTTGTGTGTGTGTGTGTGTGTGTGTGTGTGTGTGTGTGTGTGTGTGTGTGTGTGTGTGTGTGTGTGTGTGTGTGTGTGTTGACAATCATGTGCATAACTTAACGGGTTTCCTCAGATTTGACAAATCTCCTAAACCCCTTTCAGGTTAGATGATGGCCAGGGATAGTCAGAGCGGAGGGTTGATTTAACTATACTCTGTTCACTTCAGTTAGGCGTAAAATTGTCATCTCTCCATCTTGAATGCTGAAATGTAACGAGAAATCAACGTATCACTATGGTGCTAGTCGCGAAGAAGTACTATGGGAAGACAGCAGAACGCAATGTTGTCTTCTTCCACTGAACCTACGGCAAATAGGATGCAAAAGGACAAAAATTTGCTCCTGGTAATGAAAATATACAGTAAAAGACTCATTTGTGCCCCATACCTAAGGCTGACAGAACCTCATGTAACCACGACTTGGTACTCAAGGTGTTGGAGTGACCCAAGTGTGTCAGATAAAAACAAGACGACTAGCCTACGCCAAAACCCACAATAACCAACAATCATCTCTACCCTTATGGAGTTATCCCTCATACCTCCTCAACTCCGTCATAAAGGCAGGCTTTCATTAAGGTGTAGTTAGGGGAATGGAGACAAGAAATGGGAGGTGGTGGTGGTGAAGGAGGCAGTGAAAGGGTTAATGGTAACTAGGTACAAGAGCGATAGGGTCATTAACTCCGCCTTTATGACTCTGCTACACACTACTGGCAGATTTTATCCACCAAATACACTAGCCATCCAAAATACTCCTTTCATTAGGATGAGAAGGGTAATTTTCTCACTACCCAGCGAATGTTTTACCTGTATTGTGGGACGTCAGGTGTAGGAGACAGATGCGTGCTGCATTTTTTTCTTCGAGAAAGCTTTGTATCAGGCCATCATCACCCTCATAATGGCCTAATTTTTTGCAAACACCTTCACACACACACACACACACACACACACACACACACACACACACACACACACCTGAATCGATAAATGCTGACTTGAATCCAATATATCATTCGTCTTGGCATAGGAGCTGAACCACTTCCTACAGTGAATCCCACACCCACGATACCATCAGCTGTCTTCCTGACCTCTGACCGTGACTTACACAACACACTGAATAAACATCATATATTTACACCACCACCAATATACCTGTTGTTGACATTGCACATTATTCTTACCTTCTGAATTAGAGACATAATCTGGGAGTGGTAGTGTAAAATTTTGAAGTGGAGACCTAATATGATGTTGCTCAATCCCAGTCCATCTAATCCAGCTTACCCGTCCACAGCAGTTAAACAACTGCCCCTGTAGAGCTGTCCAAAATGTTCCTTACACCGCTGGTATTGTGCCTACATCTTAGAGTGGCATGTGCAGTCCAGTACTCCATTATATGTGTTACGTTTTGTGGGCCTATTCTACAAGCAGAGAATGTATCTTGTTGAACGCAACCTACTGTAATTCCCTAGCCCACTAAAGGAGAATAATAGATTTCAAGGGGAGGGCAAGTTAATCCACTGGGTTTACGTTTCAGTTGAACCTAACGTCCTTGAGCCAATTCTCTCCCCAGAAAGGATAATGGCAGACTTCAGGAAGATGGCATCTTCAGCCTGCAGTCCACTGGGTTCAGGCTTCAGATGAACCTGGGGTCACAGCAACATCAACTCTCCTGCTTTAACGTCCCAACAGCTGACAAGGATGATAACAACTAGACACTTGTTCTGGGGCGAGAGAGGGAGAGGATGGGGACGAATGGAGTGACATGTCTCAAAATCTCTGCCATGTAACCTGGTGTGGAGATGTGTATTGTTTGGACGGTGGAAGATGAGGTTGACATCATCTGACCATTTATTCTTGGTGCAATATTTTCTTCAGCTAACAGGACTTCCTAACAAACCTTTGGCTGCTAATTGTATAACTCCCCATTATTCTGCATTTGATTTATATCTGTTTTACACGATACGAATGGCATAAATAACACTAGGTAAAAGTAAGAGGCACTGTTTTTACATCTTTGAGGCTTCGGTGATGCCATTCTAGAAGTGCTATGTAAAAGATTAAGAACCCTAATATTGTCTTTTTCTTCCAAGCTACGTGAATCCTGAGGTTTGGCAATGTACATGGATTAAAAAGCGTTTCCACTTAGGCTACTCCCGGAGAACAAGAGGCGTCCTGACTATTATTCTTGATACCACCAAAGGATTTATTTACACTAGAGTAGTCATCCCGCAGTTGAGAGGCTTAAGCTATAATTCATCTCTAGAAACAGTTATCATTGCTGGAGTGGGACGCCTTCTCGTGGTGGCACATATATAACTTAGCCGCTCCTCTGCCTGGTTAAAATGTCCCTCATCCTCCCCAATGTTCCCCGAAAAGTGGACGGTGGATTGCCAGAGTAGAGCAGCTTCAGCCTGCAGCCCACCAGGTTCACATTTCAGATGATCCTGGTGCTGCAACTACACCTACATGTTATTAAATAACACCGCTCTGCCTGACAGAGAAGACCCATTAACCGCAGGAAAGCAACCGCCCTGCGTCAGACAGCACTTTGCCTCAAGAAGGTGCGGGGATGAGGGTGAAATTTTGATTCCTGGATGGATGCTACATCTGTCTCTCTCCATCCAGTTAGCAGGGGTGTGTTAGGACTCCATATTATAATTGCAAATCATAATAGATAGATGGATAAATAGATAGATAGAGAGACAGATAGAAGCAGGGAGTCAGATGATGAGAAGGTATTGTGTCTGCGAGAATCGAGCAATGCTAAACATGCTTACACACTCTTAACTCAAGGAATGCTTATTAGGCACATGACAGCGCCTAGTGACCATACACACACATACACACATACTCACACACAGGCTTCTAGAACTTTCCATCACAGGGAACACATGTGATACAACCCCTGCTACACCAGAATTTAGGAAAGAGAGGGCAGAGGGAGGTTAGCCACAGAACAGGCAGGAGCAGAAGGAGACAAGCCATACAAGAGGCAGGTCGCAGGGAGAAGGGCTTGGCAACTTTGAGAGAGAGACAGGGAGAGCGAGACAGAGAGATAGCTAGCGGGACTGGACTCTATACTCCGCTCTGTGTGAGAGACTTGTTAATATTTCCAAGACAAATAAAAATAGTCCCATACTATTCTTTACCTCTCCTGTCACTACATGACAAATGGGAAAGAAGATTATCTATTTACAAGCTACTGTAATATAACAATCGCTCGCCCACAAGTCTAATATATATATAACTCAACTACAAGTAACCACAAAGGAGTTACAAAGTCTTTGATGACATTTGGTGGCAGCGAATCTACGGACATCGTCTCCGAATTAAAAGCAAATTTCTACAAAGTCATTTATGACATTTTGTCTTTTTATGACACTCATACGCTCTCTTATTGACTCACTCACTCACTCTCTTACTCACTCACTCACTCACTCACTCTCTTATTCACTCACTCACTCACTCTCTTACTCACTCACTCACTCTCTTATTCACTCACTCACTCACTCACTCTCTTATTCACTCACTCACTCACTCTCTTACTCACTCACTCTCTTTCTTACTCACTCACTCACTCACTCACTCTCTTATTCACTCACTCACTCACTCACTCTCTTATTCACTCACTCACTCACTCACTCACTAAATCACTCACTCACTCACTCACTCACTCACTCACTCACTCTCTTACTCACTCACTCACTCACTCTCTTATTCACTCACTCTCTTTCTT
>NC_137045.1:38011085-38026085 GCF_032717465.1 Coenobita brevimanus | reverse complement strand
AAGGAAAGACAGGAAAAAGAAAGGAAAGACAGGAAAAAGAAAGGAAAGACAGGAAAAAGAAAGGAAAGACAGGAATAAGAAAGGAAAGACAGGAATAAGAAAGGAAAGACAGGAATAAGAAAGGAAAGACAGGAATAAGAAAGGAAAGACAGGAAAAAGAGAGAAAAAGATAGAGAAAGAAAATAAAACAGGAAAAAGATAGGAAAAAGACAGGAGAAAGAGAAAAGACAGGAAAAAGATAGGAGAGACAGGAAAAAGAGAAAGACAGGAAAAATATAGGAAAAAGTCAGGAAAAAGATAGGTAAAAGACAGGAAAAAGACAGGAAAAATGGAATGAATATTATATAGGAAAGAAGTGAAAATGAGAGAGAGAGAGAGAGAGAGAGAGAGAGAGGAAGGGAGGTAAGAGGGAGGGGGAGGTGGGTGAGGGAGAGCCAGGAGGGACGTATAGAATGATGACATATCCTGCTTCTGAGCTGGGGGAGGGGGAGGGAGGGAGGGGAGGGGGAGGTAGCGGGTTAGGGAAAGGGGGAGGGGAAGGTAGCAGGGGAGGGGAAGGGGAAGGGGAAGGTTGGAGAGAGAGAGAGAGAGAGAGAGAGAGAGAGGGGGGGGGTAAGGTAAATGTGAGAAAGTGTGAAACAGAAGCGAATGTGATGGTAATTTTGGACCACACACACACACACACACACACACACACACACACACACATACACACACACACACACACACATACACACACACACACACACACATACACACACACACACACACACACACACACACACACACACACACACACCTAATCCCTGAGTTCATTCCTGGTCGTTTAATGTTCCTGCTAATCTATAATCTAATAAAGGTATAGATAGATAGAAAGGTAGATAGATAGATATAAATAGATAGATACAGACAATGGCTACTACTACTACTACTACTACTATACTGCTACTACTTCTATGACAACAACAGCTACTACTACAACTACTACTATTACTACTACTACAACTACTATTACTATTTCTACTACTACTACTACTGCTACTACTACTACTACTACAACACACACACACACACACACACACACACACACACGTTACTTACAAAATCACACCGCTGTGTCACATTAGTAGTTTTAAAATAATCCGTAACACTTTTTTCATAGCGACTCATTCTGCATATATTACCTTGATATCCCGTTTTCTATTACTGCTGAAAACTATATGGGTGACCTAAATAAAAAAGCTTGTAGGTGTAATATGCAAAATAAATCGCTATGGAGAAGGTGTTAAGAAGCTCCTATTACATCTACAGCACGGCACAAAAAACCTGCGAAATTCTCTCTCTCTCTCTCTCTCTCTCTCTCTCTCTCTCTCTCTAATATGATGGTAGTCACGAAGAAGTGCTGTGGAAAGTTGAACAGCCTTAAAAAATCTCTCTCTCTCTCTCTCTCTCTCTCTCTCTCTCTCTCTAATATGATGGTAGTCACGAAGAATTTCTGTGTAAATTTTAACAGACTTTAAGTAATTCTCTCTCTCTCTCTCTCTCTCTCTCTCTCTCTCTCTCTCCTTACCTTGCACTAGTTCCCTGGTCACATCGCTCCCCTCGCTGTCTCTCTCCAATAGCACTTCACTAAAACACTTCCTTCGTCTTCCAATATTCCTCTTCTCTTCACAGGCGGAAAAACACAGAAAAAAACACGGCAAAACACCCAGCCGCTGCCACTACAAGTGCCACAGATCTGGGTTGACTGGTAATATTCCTTTTCGTCTCCACACACGCGCTAAAACACAGAAAAACACACGAGAAAAACTCTTGTAATATTTCTGTTCCCTTTACAAGCACAAAAAAACACGGAAAAACACACAGACACTCCCCCTGCAAGTCACACAGATCTGGGTTCGACTGTTACATACTCCTTTTCGTCTCTACACGCCCGCAAAATAATAATAATAATAATAATAATAAACACGAGCGTTCATCAATCACCCTCCCTCCACAAGATAGCAACTCATACTGCCCCAAACAGCAGCTCATAGCCAGCGTCTCTCTCCCGGTGAGTTTCCAATCAGTATTTTCAAATTTTTAAATAAAGCATAAGAAAAACAATAGCGGGGCCTTTCCTGTTTCTCAATATACAAAATTTTATCATCTTTTCTTTCTATATAAATTTTGTCTTGAAAAAAATGGGGTTAGTTTTGGAAAATGGGTTTAAAATTAATTGATGGTAACTGAGTCCATATTTCACGGCGTCATAATACTACCCCCCCTCATAGCAATCTCGCCAAATCTCGTACTTAATAAGGCCTATATACACCTCCTAATTACACCTATAGTGCTAATTGGGGCTTAATTATATCTTCTGATTAATTAGTTCACTTGAGAATAATGAAAGAAAGATACAGGATTTGAATTAAATATATTAGAGAGTTTGAATTATTTATACGCAACCTCGACCAGGCATCCAGATTTCACGAGTCTTTCCCCACCCCCCAACATGCCTTCTACTTCCCTCCACCCCTCCCTCTCCTTCTCTCCACCTCTCTTCACCCCTCCCTCTCCTTCTCTCCATACCTTCCCTCCCTTCCTCCTCCTCCCAATTTCTACACAGTAACCGATCTTATGATACGGACGATTTAAATGTTCAGATATTTAAACAGAAAACCGTTTACAATAATTTAACACCCAACGGAAGAATGGTTTGAATTTTGATTTGCTTTCGTCGACATATTTCTCTCTCTCTCTCTCTCTCTCTCTCTCTCTCTCTCTCTCTCCTTTGTCTTTCAGTTTTAGCATACAAAATAGATTCTCTCTCTCTCTCTCTCTCTCTCTCTCTCTCTCTCTCTCTCCTTTGTCTTTCAGTTTTAGCATACAAAATAGATTCTCTCTCTCTCTCTCTCTCTCTCTCTCTCTCTCTCTCTCTCTCTCTCTCTCTCTCTCTCTCTCCACACACAGCCTTGTCCACCAACTCAAGTCCCTAACGCCTTTTCCTAAGCGATTTATTTTGCTTTTTACACTTTTACTGCCTTATTCATTGTTATACAAATCCCTAACACCTCATCCTAAGCGATTTATTTTGCTTATTACCCTTTACTGCCTTTTCATTGCTATATAAATCCCTAACGCCTCGTCCTAAGCGATTTATTTTCCTTGTTACACTTTGTAGCCCTATTCATTGTTATAAAAATCCCTAACACCTTTTCCTAAGCGATTTATTTTGCTTTGTACACTCTACTGCCCTATTCATTGTTATATAAATCCCTAACACCTCTTCCTAAGCGATTTATTTTGCTTTTTACACTTAACTGTCCTATTCATTGTTATATAAAGCCTAACACCTTTTCCTAAGCCATTTATTTTGCTTATTACACCTTACTGCCCTATTCATTGTTATATAAATCCCTAACACCTCTTCCTAAGTGATTTATTTTTCTTCCTATTCCTTAACACTGAATTATAATCTCTTTATTTTCGTCCTCTTTCCTTCCAATACCTTCTTCCTCTCTCTCTCTCTCTCTCTCTCTCTCTCTCTCTCTCTCTCACATTTCCTTCCCTGTTTTATCTCTCTCCTCATCCTCCCTCTTCCCCTCCCTCCCCTCCCCCTCCTCCCCCTGACCCGTACCCCGCACCCACCCGTAGCTCGTTAGGGTCATCGCTAATTAGGTCCGTAGTTGGCTAGTTATGAACCTGCGCCTCCAACCACCTCGTTAGATGGTTAGCCTGATGTGTGTGTGTGTGTGTGTGTGTGTGTGTGTGTGTGTGTGTGTGTGGACTTGAAATCCCTCCCTCATTCTCTCTCTCTCTCTCTCTCTCTCTCTCTCAGCTTATATCACGTGGCTCAGTGGCAGAAAAAGACAATGCTACGGCTCTACATCCTTTCCATAGCACTTCTTCGTGACTAGCATTCAGGAGAGAGAGAGAGAGAGAGAAGAGAGAGAGAGAGAGAAGAGAAGAGAGAGAGAGAGGGCAATTTTAGGCCAAGTTAAAGTGAACAGGATATACCAGGGTAGTATTTTCGTCCGTAAAGCTCCCTAACACCTTTTCCTTTGCGAGTTATTTTTGGATAAGGCTGGTTAATTCTCCTTTTGAGTGTTAAAGAGAAGAGGACAGTAAGGTGTAATGAAATAAATCGCTTAGGAAAAGGTGTTAGGGAGCTTCCATATCCGACGAGAGAGAGAGAGAGAGAGAGAGAGAGAGAGAGAGAGAGGAAGAGGGGGAGAAAGAGAGAGAAAGGGAGGCAAAGAGAGAGAGAGAGAGAGAGAGAGAGAGATGGGAGGAAAGATAGGACCCCCCTCCCCGCCGTTTTTCCCTCCGTTCCTCCTCCTCCTCCTCCTCCTCCTCATCATCATCATCATCATCATCACTGTCATTATACTTTTCATTTATCGTCCACTCACTTGATGTAGTGCTGCCTACTTCTTCACCTTTATCATTCTTTTTCTGTGCCTGCCCTCCTCTCTTCCTTTTTCTCACCATCATCCACTCACGTGATGTAGTGCTGCCTACTTCTTCACCTTTATCATTCTTTTTCTGTGCCTGTCCTCCTCTCTTCCTTTTTCTCACCATCATCCATTCACTTGATGTAGTGCTGCCTACTTCTTCCTAAGCCTTTATCATTCTTTTTCTGTGCCTGTCCTCCTCTCTTCCTATTTCTCCCATCTTTCCTGTCACTTCTTATTGCTTTTCTTTCCTTTACAGGTGGCTTTACATTGAGTGACAAGCCAAATGGTTTCCTGTAAGCCAAGAAACCATTTACAACGCTGGGTGGTAACCATATCACCAAACAATACGTGCTGCCTACGTGTCAACAAGTGGGTTGGTGGAGGGTTAGTGCCCCTCCCTGTAAAACAAATGGCCACCCCTTACGGGATTATGGCGTCTGGCAATAGATAGATAGATAGGTAGATAGATAGATAGATAGATGGAGGGAGAGAGAGAGAGAGAGAGAGAGAGAGAGAGAGAATGATGGAGAGAGAAAGAGGGAGGAGGGAGAGGTTAGGAGAAAGAGTGAGAAAGGTGAAAGGGAGGGAGGGAGGAGGAAGAATGGAAGGGAGAAATGGAGGAGGGAGAGGGGGGAGGGGAAGGGAGGAAGAAAGAGCCGGGATGGGGAGGAGAGGGGAGTGTGGAGATAGAGAGAGAGAGAGAGAGAGAATGATGGGGAGGGCGAATGGAGGGATGGAGAGAAAAAGAGGGAGGAAGGGAGAAAGAGAGAGAGAGAGATGGAAGAGAAAGATAAGATAGGACCCCCTCCCCGCCGTTTTCCTCCGTTCCTCCTCCTCCTCCTCCTCATCATCATCATCATCATCACTGTCATTATACTTTTCATTTATCGTCCACTCACTTGATGTAGTGCTGCCTACTTCTTCACCTTTATCATTCTTTTTCTGTGCCTGCCCTCCTCTCTTCCTTTTTCTCACCATCATCCACTCACGTGATGTAGTGCTGCCTACTTCTTCACCTTTATCATTCTTTTTCTGTGCCTGTCCTCCTCTCTTCCTTTTTCTCACCATCATCCATTCACTTGATGTAGTGCTGCCTACTTCTTCCTAAGCCTTTATCGTTCTTTTTCTGTGCCTGTCCTCCTCTCTTCCTATTTCTCCCATCTTTCCTGTCACTTCTTATTGCTTTTCTTTCCTTTGGGATTTGGCTTTACATTGAGTGACAAGCCAAATGGTTTCCTGTAAGCCAAGAAACCATTTACAACGCTGGGTGGTAACCATATCACCAAACAATACGTGCTGCCTACGTGTCAAGCAAGTGGGTTGGTGGAGGAGTTAGTGCCCCTCCCCCAAAAACAAATGGCCACCCCTTACGGGATTATGGCGTCTGGCAATAGATAGATAAGATGGGTAGATAGATAGATAGATAGATGGAGGGGGAGAGAGAGAGAGAGAGAAAGATAGAGAGAGAGAGAATGATGGAGAGAGAAGAGGGAGGAGGGAGAGTTAGGAGAAAGAGTGAGAAAGGTGAAAGGGAGGGAGGGAGGAGGAAGAATGGAAGGGAGAAATGGAGGAGGGAGAGGGGGAGGGAAGGGAGGAAGAAAGAGAAGGGATGGGGAGGAGAGGGGAGTGTGGAGATAGAGAGAGAGAGAGAGAGAGAATGATGGGGAGGGCGAATGGAGGGATGGAGAGAAAAAGAGGGAGGAAGGGAGGAGAGAGAGAGAGAGGAAAACAGCATTTTTTTCTCCTTCCCTCTCCTCTTCCTCTCCTTCTCTTTCTCTCCTGCCCTTACCTTGCCCCTCTTTTCTCTCCTTCCGTCTCCCTCTTTGTCTCCCCACCTCTCCCTCTCCCTCTCTTTCATTTCCCCCCCTTCTCCCTCCTTTCTTTCCTTCCCTCTCTGTCTTTCTCTCCTTCCCTCTCCTCTTTCTCTCCTTCCCTCTCTGTCTTTCTCTCCTTCCCTCTCCTCTTTCTCTCCTTCCCTCTCCTCTTTCTCTCCTTCCCTCTCCTCTTTCTCTCCTTCCCTCTCCTCTTTCTCTCCTTCCCTCTCCTCTTTCTCTCCTTCCCTCTCCTCTTTCTCTCCTTCCCTCTCCTCTTTCTCTCCTTCCCTCTCCTCTTTCTCTCCTTCCCTCTCCTCCTTCTTTCCTTCCCTCTCCTCTTTCTCTCCTTCCCTCTCCTCTTTCTCTCCTTCCCTCTCCTCTTTCTCTCCTTCTCTCTCCTCTTTCTCTCCTTCCCTCTCCTCTTTCTCTCCTTCCCTCTCCTCTTTCTCTCCTTCCCTCTCCTCTTTCTCTCCTTCCCTCTCTGTCTTTCTTTCCTTCCCTCTCTGTCTTTCTCTCCTTCCCTCTCTGTCTTTCTCTCCTTCCCTCTGTCTCTCCTTCCCTCTACATCTCTTTCTCTCCTTCCCTCTCCCTCTCTCTTTCTCCTTACATTTCCGTCTCTTTCATTCTCCTCCTTTCTTCCTCCTTTCCCTCCTTCCCTCTCAGCCTCTTACTCTCCCTCCCTCTTTCTCTCCCTGTAATCTTCCTCCCTTCCTCGTCCACTCTGCATCCCTGCCCACGCTCTCTCTCTCTCTCTCTCCATCCATCCATCCATCTATCGATCTGTATATGTCTATCTCTACCTGTCTGTCTATCTGTCTGTCTGTCAATCTCTACCTGTCTGTCAATCTCTCTACCTGTCTGTCTATCTGTCTGACTGTCTATCTCTCTACCTGTCTATCTATCTATATCTGTCAATCTCTCTACCTGTCTGTCTACCTGTCTGTCTATCTGTCTGTCTGTCTATCTACCTGTCTGTCTACCTGTCTGTCTGTCTGTCTACCTGTCTGTCTACCTGTCTATCTATCTGTATATCTGTCAATCTCTCTACCTGTCTGTCTACCTGTCTGTCTATCTGTCTGTCTGTCTACCTGTCTGTCTGTCTATCTATCTACCTGTCTGTCTATCTGTCTATCTGTCTGTCAATCTCTCTACCTCTCTATCTATCTGTCTGTCTGTCTATCTGTCTACCTGTCTGTCTGTCTGTCTATCTACCTGTCTGTCTACCTGTCTGTCTGTCTGTCTGTCTATCTACCTGTCTGTCTGTCTATCTATCTACCTGTCTGTCTATCTGTCTCTCTGTCTATCTGTCTGTGTCAATCTCTCTACCTCTCTGTCTATCTGTCTGACTGTCTGTCTGTCTACCTGTCTATCTATCTGTATATCTGTCAATCTCTCTACCTGTCTACCTGTCTATCTATCTACCTGTCTGTCTACCTGTCTATCTATCTACCTGTCTGTCTACCTGTCTGTCTGTCTGTCTATCTATCTACCTGTCTGTCTGTCTATCTATCTACCTGTCTGTCTATCTATCTACCTGTCTGTCTACCTGTTTGTCTATCTGTCTGTCTACCTGTCTGTCTGTCTATCTATCTACCTGTCTGTCTATCTGTATGTCTGTCAATCTCTCTACCTGTCTGTCTATCTGTCTGTCTGTCAATCTCTCTACCTGTCTATCTATCTGTCTGTCTGTCAGTCTCTCTACCTGTCTATCTATCTGTCTATCCATCCATCCATACATCTACTCTAAGCTATTGATCTATCTATATGTCTGTCTAATTATCCATCTCTGTCGATCAGTATATCTATCTCTATCTGTCTATCCATCTGTCTATCCATCGATCCATCTGTTTATCTATCTATCTATATATCTATCTATCGATCCATCTGTCAATCCATCCATCCATCTATCTATTGATGTGTCTATCTGTCTATCCATCTATCTATTGATGTGTCTATCTGTCTAGCCATCCATCCATCTATCTATTGATATGTCTATCTGTCTATCTGTCTAGCCATCCATCCATCTATCTATTGGTGTCTATCTGTCTATCTGTCTAGCCATCCAGCCATCTATCTATTGATGTGTCTATCTGTCTAGCCATCCATCCATCTATCTATTGATGTGTCTATCTGTCTATCTGTCTAGCCATCCATCCATCTATCTATTGATGTGTCTATCTGTCTATCTGTCTAGCCATCCATCCATCTATCTATTGATGTGTCTATCTGTCTAGCCATCTATCTATTGATGTGTCTATATATCTATCTGTCTAGCCATCCATCCATCTATCTATTGATGTGTCTATCTGTCTATCTGTCTAGCCATCCATCCATCTATCTATTGATGTGTCTATCTGTCTAGCCATCTATCTATTGATGTGTCTATCTGTCTATCCATCCATCCTTCTATCTATTGATGTGTCTATCTGTCTAGCCATCCATCCATCTATCTATTGATGTGTCTATATGTCTATCCATCCATCCATCTATCTATTGATGTGTCTATCTGTCTATCCATCCATCCATCTATCTATTGATGTGTCTATCTGTCTAGCCATCCATCCATCTATCTATTGATGTGTCTATATATCTATCTGTCTAGCCATCTACTTGTAACTATCAATCTACTCGTCTGTCTATTAATCCATCTATCAATCGATCTATATGTCTATTTAGCCATCTATCTATCGATCCGTCTCAGTCTATTTATCTGTCTGTCAGTCCATGTATTTATTGCCAGACGCCTTAATCCCCTAAGGGTTGGCCACAGACAAATCGCCTCCACGTCCTAGCATACCCTTTGCCATCATGCTGGCCTGCCTGCCCCTCACAAGCCCCGTCACTCCTACAAACCCTGCTGAGCTGAATCGTCTGACATAGTACAAATAAAACAATAATCGCGTCCTGCTAATAATAAAGCAACGAAAACAATAATATAAAAAGTATTTAAAATAAAGAAAGAAACAAAAATATAAACTAAAAAATAACTAGTACAATAAACTGAAAAAATACAAACGAAACCAAATGAAAAATAAACTAAAAAAGAAAAAGAAAATATATATATTGCCAGACGCCTTAATCCCTTATACGGGGTGGCCACAAACAAATCGCCTCCACGTCTCCCTGGCGTCTTGGTGGTGGAGTTAAAGGGGAGGGAAGGACCAGCAGGGGTAGGCCAAGGAGAGTATTTTTTTCTCTTTTTTTTCTTATATATTGGGCTGTACACAAACTAGGGAGCCCGTTGCCGAGTAGGGCAGTAATTTACCTGCACGTCAACAGATAGCTACTGCACAGGTACTCGGCCCCGCGCGCGTACACTCACAGGAGAGAGAGAGAGAGAGAGAGAGAGAGAGAGAGGGAGTTGGATCAAGGTAGACAGATGGACACCGAGGAGCCAACAGACAAGCATGTACCCCCAACAAACATGTACACCCGACCTCAGTCATGAGTTAACTGAAGGGGTTGCCGGTGTGTGGGCAGTGGCATTGTTGTGTTGTGGGTGGAGGGAGACAGCAGGGCGCCATCTTGGGGGCGGGGCTCACAACATAGAAAACTGTCAATAATAGACGGGTAACTTGGGTCACTTGGCCAACCTTTGTAACATTCGTTTCACTTTCTTTTCGTTTTCTTTTTTCTTGTTCGTGCGTTGGCGCGATGTTAAAGGCTGCTGATATGTGTTATTGGCGGTGGTGTTGTACAGGGTACTGGGGGTGCCATAGCGAGAGACTAACTAGGAGAGTATATGTGAGTGTGGTGGAGGCCAAAGATGACATTGAGGAAATGGAATCAGAATAAATGAAAGAAAAACATTCGGGAGCCGAATGCTAATCGCCCGCCAGAATATGCTGTTGGCCAAGTCCAAGATTTTCGCCATAAATTGATACCCTGAAGGTTTCATGTTGATAGCTGAAGCCGTTCATGAGATATAATGGCGAGACACACACACACACACACACACACACACACACAGAAGGGCAACAACATTATCACTCCGTCTTGTAAAGGCCGGAGATAAAAATGAGAGAGACAGACAGACAGACAGTGAGAGAGGGAGGGAGGAGGAGAAGCTTAGAAAGAAATGGTGAGAAAGATAGAAAGAGAAAATAGAGGGAGAGAAAAGGAAATTATAAGAAAAATGGAGAGAGAGAGAGAGAGAGAGAGAGAGAGATTAACGGAATAGTATATATATATCCTTGTTACTGGCTAGCGTCTCCTCAACACCACACCACAACACCATATGTGGATTACTGTGGTAAATGTCCATATCATCACTATACATAAGGAGGTGGTGTGGTGAGGCCAGGGAAGGACGGGGTGTAGTGCTCTCTGAATGTGCCTCCTTGTTGTGATGATGATGATGATGGTGGTGATGATGGTGGTGATGATGATGATGATGGTGGTGATGATGATGATGATGATGGTGGTGGTGATGGTGGTGATGATGGTGGTGATGATGATGGTGATGATGATGATGGTGGTGATGATGATGATGGTGGTGATGATGGTGGTGATGATGATGATGGTGGTGATGATGATGATGATGATGGTGATGATGATGATGGTGATGGTGATGATGATGATGGTGATGATGATGGTGGTGGTGATGATGATGATGGTGATGATGATGATGATGATGGTGGTGATGATGATGATGGTGGTGATGATGATGATGATGATGGTGGTGGTGGTGGTGATGATGATGATGATGATGATGATGGTGATGGTGATGGTGGTGGTGGTGATGATGATGATGGTGATGATGGTGGTGGTGATGATGATGATGATGATGTGATGATGGTGATGGTGATGGTGATGATGATGATGATGGTGGTGATGATGGTGGTGATGATGATGATGATGATGGTGGTGATGATGATGATGATGATGGTGGTGGTGATGGTGGTGATGATGGTGGTGATGATGATGGTGATGATGATGATGGTGGTGATGATGATGATGGTGGTGATGATGGTGGTGATGATGATGATGGTGGTGATGATGATGATGATGATGGTGATGATGATGATGGTGATGGTGATGATGATGATGGTGATGATGATGGTGGTGGTGATGATGATGATGGTGATGATGATGATGATGATGGTGGTGATGATGATGATGGTGGTGATGATGATGATGATGATGGTGGTGGTGGTGGTGATGATGATGATGATGATGATGATGGTGATGGTGATGGTGGTGGTGGTGATGATGATGATGGTGATGATGGTGGTGGTGATGATGATGATGATGATGTGATGATGGTGATGGTGATGGTGATGATGATGATGATGGTGGTGGTGATGGTGATGATGATGATGGTGATGATGATGGTGGTGGTGATGATGATGATGATGATGATGGTGATGATGATGGTGATGATGATCAAGATGATGATGATGGTGATGGTGATGATGATTGTGATGATGACGATGGTGATGATGATGATGATGGTGATGTAGGTACCATCCATTCACCCGATGTAGTGATACATATATTTGATATAGTAGATGCATACCGGTATAGATAGTTAGAAAAATAGATTAAATGCTGAGTAAAAGACATCAACATATATTTTCTTAACTTGTCTTTCTACCTTCCTATCTGTCTAACCAGTAGGTACGTACCTATCTATCTATCTAGTAGCTACCATCCACTCATCCCATGTAGTGACATTTATTATATAGACATGTATGCATAATCGCAACAACAGACTAAAAGTTGAACAAAAAGCATCAATATTTATTTCTTTTACCCTATGTATCTATTGAGTAGGTGCCATCCACTCACCCGATGTAATCACAAATTTACTTTATATATATATATATATATATATATATATATATATATATATATATATATATATATATGGAGCCTCTGTGGTACAGTGGTAGAGTGTGCGTTTCGTACACTGGTGAGCCAGGGTTCGCGCCCCGCCAGGGTAATAAACTTTGAGAGTGTTCACCCAGCCACCTACTGCTTTGGCGGACACAAGGGGTGCTGTGGTTGAACCAGTGTCGCATACTGTAAAGTTTGCTTGAACCCAGTCGGCTTGCACAGGCCGATTACACTTGGTTCACAGACTACACACACATCCAAAGCCACTCCAACACTACAATTACACTTACAAGCACTTCTCACCCTACATACAATCTCTACCAGACAGCCTAAGCCACTTGGTAGAGATACATTGGCTGTATCGTCCCCACTTCGGTCGGGATAGGCCGGTCCTGCAGTGGACACTCAAACGGCTGATGATATATATATGTATAACACGTACATACATAGACAGATAGAATGATAGATAGATAATTGGAAAAATA
The DNA here is from genome assembly GCF_032717465.1 of Coenobita brevimanus. Classification (NCBI taxonomy): domain Eukaryota; kingdom Metazoa; phylum Arthropoda; class Malacostraca; order Decapoda; family Coenobitidae; genus Coenobita; species Coenobita brevimanus. The sequence continues at coordinate 38,013,509 of NC_137045.1, read as the reverse complement.
GGTAAAAGTTATTAAAAGGCATCAGTCTATCTATCTATCTATATACACTATAGATAGATATATAGATAGTTGCAAATATAGATGAAAGTTTATTAAAAGGCATCAGTATTTAATTTCTCTACCTGTCCCTCTACCTACCTGTCATATTAGTAGGTACCATCCAGTCACACGATGTAGTGATATATATATATATATATATATATATATATATATATATATATATATATATATATATATATATATATATATATATATATATATATATATTATGCGAGGAAGAAGGAACCAAAGGCCATGAGCCCGCAATTACTGTTCCCTCCTAGAGTAAAACAAAATACAAGAGAGAGACAAATTCAAGATCCATTCATTTCGAGATGCCTGGACACACTGCGTTTGAAAGACTGGAGATCATAGGCAGCAGGAAATACAGACAGAGCGAGACATTTCCAGAGTTGACCTGTTGCATAAATGAAGGACTGAGAGTAACGGTTAACTCTTGCATTAGAGAGTTGGACAGAAAAGGGATGAGAGTTTGATGCCAGACGGGTGCTACGCGCCCGTCATAGAGGTGGAGGAATGCAAGCAGATAGTTCAGAGGAACAGTGACCATTGAAGTAGAGATAGAAAAGAGATAAAGATGCAACAGTGCGGTGAAGAGACAGAGGTTGAAGGGAGTCAGTAAGAGGAGGAGAGTTAATGAGACGAAAAGCCTTTGACTCCACCCTATTGAGAAGAGCTGTACGTGGGGAGCCTCCCCACACATGAGAGTTGTACTACACACAGGGGCGGATAAAACCCCTGTATAGAGTCAACAATTGTGCAGGTGTAAAGAAAGAACGGAGTCGGCTTAGCACACCTAATCTCTTGGAAGCAGATTTTACAAGAGATGTAATATGATCTTTCCAAGATAAGTCCCGAGTAAATGAAACCCCAAGCATGTTCAAGGATGATGCAGGATTAAGCTGAATATTATTAAACATTAGTGGGTATACCTGTGGAAGATTTTGTCGGGTTGATAAGTGTAAGAACTGAGTCTTAGATGCATTAAAAACAACAAGATTATTTTTACCCCAGTCAGAGATACGAGCCAAGTCAGACATTGGGTGTGCCATAGCCTCATCCCTTGTTTGTTGAAGTAACTGCTGAGATGGGCGTTGCGGGAACCGAATGGAAAGGTGAAGGGTGGAGTCATCAGCATATGAGTGGATAGGGTTAGATGTACAGCTCAAGTCATTGATGAATAAAAGGAAGAGAGTTGGTGATAGGACAGAGCCCTGAGGAACACCACTGTTGATAGATCTAGGAGAAGAACGATGGCCGTCTACAACAGCGGCTATAGAACGACCAGAAAGGAAGCTAGTGATGAAGGCACAGATAGAAGGATAGAAACCGTAGGAGGGCAGTTTGGAAATTAAAGATTTATGCCAGACTCGATCGAAAGCCTTTGAGCTGTCAAGTGCAATGGCAAAGCTTTCGCCAAAGTCCCGAAAGGAGGATGACCAGGAGTCTGAAAGGTAAGTGAGAAGATCGCCAGTGGAGCGTCCCTGACGGAACCCGTACTGACAATCAGAAAGAAGGTTGTGATAGGAAAGATGCTTTAAAATATTTCTATTGAGAATTGACTCGAAAACTTTTGAAATACAGGACGTTAAAGCAATTGGACGATAGTTGGAGGGTTGGGAGTGGTCACCCTTCTTTGAGACTGGCTGAATGAGAGCAAACTTCCAGCAAGAAGGAAAGGTACAAGTTGACAGACAAAGGCGAAAGAGTTTGCCTAGGCAGGGTGTAAGCACAGAAGCACAGTTCTTGAGAACAACAGGAGGGACCCCATCAGGCCCATATGCCTTGTTAGTACTGAGGCCAGTGATGGCAGAAAATACATCAGCTGAAGAAATTTTAATGTCAGCCATGAAGAAGTCAGAGGCGGGAAGTGATGGAGGAACAGCACCGGAATCGTCTAAGGTGGAATTGGAGAAGAAAGTCTGTGTGAAGAGATCTGCTTTATCAGTAGAAGAAATAGCTACAGAGCCATCAGAGTAGAAAAGAGGAGGGAAGGATGATGAGGTAAAGTTGTTAGAAAGGTTTTTGGCAAGGTGCCAGAAGGAGCGGGAAGAATTCGAGTTGGAGAGTTGAGAGAATTTAGTACAGATGAAAATATTTTTAGCAGAGCGAAGAGCAGACTTAGCACGATTCCGGGCAGAAATGTATAAAAGATGTTGATTCAAGGGTGGGTTGGCTCCGGTACCTTTTATAGGCCCTCCCCTTGTTGTGGACAGCATTAGAACAAGCGTGATTAAACCAAGGCTTTCTTGCGTTAGTCAAAGGATATGAGAAAGGAATGTATGTTTCCATGCCCGAGAGAATAACCTTCGTAATGCGCAAGGCACACCCAGATGGCTTCCGGCCATGGAAGCAATAATCATT